>NC_031788.1:3165361-3202234 GCF_001522545.3 Parus major
AGCAGCAGCAGCGCAGGGCCGGGAGGGAGCAGGGCCCGGCTGCTGTGGCTGCAATCCCCGCTGCAGGCTGGGTCACTGCCCACAGCCTGCCCGGTGCGCTGCACCCACAGGTGCTCAGTCCGGGTGGTCACTGCTTTCCTTTTCCTGTGCGGATTCCAGCTCAGGTGACCGATCTGATCCCTAGTCAGGGCCTTGGGTTCTCCTCCAGCCCTTAGGGCAGCCCATGCATTTTGGGTGTAGAAGTTACCTGTGGACAGCAATTCTCAGAATTGCACCCGGAATTGTCTCCCTGCCCGTGCCTAAGCCCTGGGAGCGCCCGGATGCCGCTCGGTGCTCAGCAGTGAACTCCCGAAAGTAAAGTGAATAAGGATGGCAATTACTATTTGCAGCTGTAGGTGCCCGTGAGCTGCTCGTAGCACCGCCCCATCAAGCGGCAGGGCTCGGGGGCCTACCTCCTCCTTGGCTCCAGCAGAGGGTCGCTCCCTCCATCCCATCCCATCCCCGCGCCGCTCCCGGCCCCAATCCCACCCCCAATCCCAGCCCTCCGTTTAACGCCAGCCCCTGCGCTGCCTCGCCATCCCCGCTGGAAGCAGGGCAGGAGCAGCGAACCTGCCTGCGCCAAGCGATGCTGCGCTCCAGCCGCGGGGCGCCGTGCGTGCGCTCAGCCGGGCTTCAATAGGCACCCAGCACCCCGAAACCTGCCCTCCCCGGGGGAGGGGGCAGCGGGGCCGGCTGTGCGCGGGCGCGGCCGGCGCTGGGCTCGGGGGGCACCTCCCGCCCGCCCCGCTGCGCTCCCCGGCCGAGCAGCACCGCGGCTCCGGCTGCCGGGGCCGCGCACAGCCACCCATGCGGGGGATACCGGCGGGGAGGCAGCGGCTCCGCGGCAGCGGGGAGGGCAGGTGAACTCCGGGAAAGGATGACCGGCGTCGCCGCGATCGTCTTTTTCCTGCAGCTCTTGCTCAGGGCGGACGGACAGGTTTTCCCAGGTGAGTGATGCTCGCCCGGCCGGTGCTCCGCTCCTCCATCCGCGGGCGGCTCTCCCGGCAGCCCGAACTCCTCGCCTCGTCCGTGCCTCCGGCCCCGCGGGGAGCTGCCGCTGCCATCCGGGGAGCGCCAGGGGATGGACACTCCTCGGAAGGCGCTGGCCAGCGGCAGCGAGCAGCCCCGGGCCCCGCCGGTTCCGACAGCTCCGGGGATGCCGGGGGCTGTGCCCGGCCGAGCGGGGCTCCGCGGGGAGGGGGCAGAGCCGGGGCTGGGGGCCGGGGGGGACTCGCTCCTGCCAAAGTTGCGTGTGGCGAGAGGTGACGGCATCGCCTTTATTCCGGATTCGCGATACATGAGGCGTTTTTTGGTGGTGAGGAGCGTTTGCGAGCCCGAGGCAGGAGTTGGCTCCTGCGGGCTGTGCGGCTCGGGGGGAGCCGCTGCCTTTCCCCTCCGGCCAGGGAAAGGGCTCTGGGCTTGCTCTGGGAAGTTTAGTGGCAGCTGTTTCACCACTTGCATGCCACAGCTCCAGGAACTTTCTCGGGGGGCTCAGCCACTCGGACCGGCTCCTTCCCAATTGTCGCTTTCTCCGTCGCTGATGTGAAGGAGTACTTTGCTCCCTGGCATGTGTACAGTAATAGTAGCCGGCTATTTTCCCACTCCTACGAGTTCCTTAAGGCATAGTTTGAATTACTTGAAGATGACAGGTGCTTATAGAGCTGGCTTTCCCCTCTCGCGCTATTATGTCGGTATTCCAAAGCTACGTGGGTCTTGTATCTTGTAATACATCAATTTTCTCCTGGTTCTTGCAATACGTTAATTTTCTCACTGCAGTTTGTGCTCATGCTAAAAAAACCAAGCAGTTATAGCTTCAACTTAGGGGAAAAAAAGTATTTTAAAACTACCTGTATAAGACGAGTAAAATTTCCCTGTGTTATGTCGCTTAACATGGGGATGTAACTCATTGCTTGTGACTCGGGCACGCCGGGGCCACGAAACTAACTTGAGTTCATCACCAACACAAGGAGGTTTTTGAGGCAGCTCGAATGACTCTGTGTCGCCGTTTTAAAGCAGCAGCAGCGTGTTGGAGATGCTGAGCACCGTGCACACCTTCCCCCGAGCCCTGGGCTGCAGGCTGGGCTCAGGGACCGGGCTGCCCGGGGAGGGCCGGAGGAGATGTTGTCACCAACCCAGCTCGCTTTGACACCACCGGGATCTTGTTTACATTGCTAGGCAACTGCACAAAGCACAGATTTATTAGAGACAATCTAACCTAGTTAAATAACTGCTTCCTTGGGTAAGCAATATGTGGAGCTATTTATTTCCCCCCCTTTTTCTCTGCCTCCCAACTGTTTTCGTGCTCTTGACACTTGTCACATCAATTGAGATTAGATCCTGGGCTTTTGATGAATCATTTAGCCAGATGCTTGGAAAGAAGAGTGTTCTGTGAAAATAGCAAAGTTTTAAGGGGGCAGAAGGCACTTTGTATTTGAGGGATATAATGTAATATGAGCTAAATGCATGAAAATGTAACGTATCTTAATTATTTTTTAGGAAAGCAATGAAATATTTTAATTATCAGTTCAGTGGAAATAGTAACTGAGTTTTTTTTCCTTCTCCCTCCTATTTGAGTGTGCCTCCTACCAATCCAAAGTAAAAGGCACTGATTTTAATAACTTTTGTGAGCTGTTTGTAGCACTGAAATTAGGAGAAAGTTTTCTACTCTTAATATAAATATCTGCTGTGGAGTGTATCTGTTTGGACTGTGTCCCTATAGCTGATTTTTTTTTTTTTCAAATGGTAAAAAGCAAAGTTTTGCAGGTGCACTTTGTCCCTGAAAATTCGGTGAAGTTTGGAGTGGCTCCAGTCAATGCCATCGGTGTCTTTCTGCATCTTCCATCAGGTGGTGCTCTCTCCACAACTTTTAGCATGCAAATACCTCCCGTCTCTGATAATTTTTCAAAACCTACTGCGTTTATACAGCAGCCTTTTGTTAAACATCCCGAAAAATACTATGCAAGTTGTTGGCTAGGTTTTTTTTTTTAAAATTTTTAAAGTGATAGCTGGAGTAGGAAATAAGAAAGGCACAAGTCGAGACGAAATGTAGTCGGTTCCTACCGGATTTGCGCAGCTGCTGCTGCTGCTTTGTGTTATCCCCAACGTAAAATTAGGAATACTACAAAGAGACAGCAGAATGCTCATGGCTTCTCCCTGGAATACCTCGTTCCATCCTGAGGGAGCTGGCTAACTCTCATTTCTTTATGTAATTTCTCTATCGCTCTATTTATAACTCTTCTTCCCAGCAATTACTTCCCCTTCCCTGCAGTCTCTGTATTTATTTGTAACTCAACATATGCTTTTCCAGGTTCTAAACTTTTTGGCAGCCCTAGGGTCAGCTGCTGATTTAAATGCCTTACTTTTCCACGCAAGGCACAGAGGCAGCACCAGGTAATGATAGTGGTCCCCAGTTCTTGCAGGATTTTGGAACCGAAGGAGCATCACTTACAGGGAACTTCTCCTGAAAGTCCCTGTGGGGTTTTTCTCCCACTAAAACATGTGGAGTATTCCTGTAGTTGCCACACACTTTACTGTTGTCTGTTTTGTGAGGATTTTTAGCACAACAGGGGGATAAATAAAGAGATTAAAGTAATTTGCAGCTGTGAGAAAGCATCCTGGGGGGGAAAGTAGGACAGAGGGTTTGCATGGGGGTTGTTGACTTGAACACCAGATTATTTAACACTTGTTTATCTTCTGATGGCAGTGCTTAATTTAATTTTTGCCCCTATCCTGGTCCTTTTTTGCTGGCAGAGTTCGAAGGCTCGGGTGTGTAGCTGCTGCCACATCGCCAAGTTACGGCAGCTGAGAGTTCATTTACTCGGGGATGGTCCGGGGAGGAGAGAAGATGAAAAGGGAGCAAACCGCAAGGAAATTTTTTGGGGGAAGCTTTAATTTAGTAGGAGTTCATTTGCTCAGGGTTTGCTGTCAGTAAATTGGCGGTGAAAAACGGGTCCTTCTGAGCGAGCTGCTCTGTGTGGCAGTTGTTAACAATGCAGCCATTTAACTCAATAATCACTTTTCTCTCCCTCTGGGGAGCTGTTAGCGCCACAATTCCACTTTATTTTTATCCCCGGCTGGCTCGATTTGTTTTCTAATACATAAACAATTAATCCTAAGAAGGTGATGTTGTGAAACTGCCTCTTTTGACAGCGGCAACGAAAGGTCACAGTGTGTATAAAGGCGTTTGTGAATCTCTGAGGGATAATCCTTCTCTCTTACAAATGCAGAGCCCTTTTTAACCATCCCCCCTCCCGCGAGTCCCTGAGCTCTGCTTCTCTTGTTTAATTGTACTTTTAAAGTCTGTTATGCTCTGCGTGCAGGCCCACGTGCTCTAGTTTTCATTAAGATTATGGGAATGATTTGGGGCACTTACTGTAGAATATTAAAGTATATTTTTTTTTTCAGAAGGCACCATCATCTGTTGCCATGGAAACCCGAATAGTAGTAAAGATGTAGGTCTGAGGCTTTGAACCTCGAAAGCCATGGACAAGGGTTGTTTCTTATAGGAACAATTACTTTTGTATATGAAATCCAGTTAAGTGGAGAGAAGAAAGGGAAATAAATTGATCTGTTCAGCATTGCTCTGACAATCCTCTTGAATAACATTCAGCACAGAAGGATCAGTGTCTGATTCTCTGTGTGTGTGTGGTGTGGGTTTTTTAAAGCTCATTATTTATCACAATAGTTGTTTTATGCCTGTGTTAATTTTCATTGTGGTTTTATAAGTGAGGTGCAGGAATGTGTATTGGCAGGTATTGTTCTTTGCTTGAATGGAAAGTGCTGAATGTACAATGGAGAGGTGTGCAGAGGAACGTAAATATTTTGGCAATGGGCAAATCTGAGACAGATTTAACGTGTCCCTAGCTAAAAAAAGAAAAAATAAAAATAGCAGATGTTGTCTGAGATCCACCTACCAAAATGGGATTGTGTACATGGGTTTGCTCACTGATGAGAGCGATAATTCTGTTTTACCACAGAAATCCTGCAGCCTGGTTGACATCCCCACAAACTCTTACGGTGTTTGGGTGACGAGCAGCAGGATGTGTGTGTGCATTGCTATATAAAGCCCTCTGTCTTTCTAGAGAGACATTCCTTAATTTTTTATGGAAACTGCTGCAGTCTGTTTCCTTGGTGTCGTGTAATGCACAGATTAAATATGTAGCTGAGCTTCCAAAATACGCTTGTAGGAACATTCATAGATAAGAATTACATGTATTTGAAATAGCAGCAGCGTGCAGGGGTCACCTGCTGCTGTGAACAAGTCGTAGCCCAGGTCTCCATCTGTGATTCAGGAAACCTTCTGTGCCTCCATTGCCTCAGTGGCAGAGGTCTCCACTCCCCTGAGGAAGGGCTCGTGGGTTGATATTCCTTGGCTCTGTGTTCATACTCTTGATAGGAAGATGGTATATGGCTCTTATGGTATTTCTGGAACGTTTTATGGAGCAGCATTACTTGGCTCATTTAAGCCAATGTATTTGGCCTGGAGTCACTTTTTTTTATACCACTCACAGTTCCCAGTTCTCTTATTTTTCTTTCTTTGGCTGGTGCTCTTCCCTGTTTGTGCTGGATGTTATTGCTTGGATTGTACCTTCATTTAGATGGTCTCTGCTTTTTTACTGAGACATCCTTACCTACCTCTTACCTCACCACCTTCCTGGCCTGGTGTTGTCCCTTACTTCTGAGTGCCATTCCAGGCAAAGCCAGAGAGGAGGAGCAGGCACACAAAGGTGGTGGGTGATGATGGCATCAGTGAGGGCTTCTCACAGCCTGGTCCTTTCTGTGCACTTTCCATTACATAACAAAAACAGGTTCATTATTGTGAGCCCTAAAGATCATACATCTTCATGGTAAAGGAGACAATTACTGTGTCTTAGCTGGACCATGCATCATTTAATCAGTCCTGCTTGTTTTTTAATACCAAATAAATACCTCCCATATATCACTGCAGTTCAGAGATGTCCAATACTTTGTAAACTGGATGACAGGGCATTGCATGTTCCAGAGGAAAATGCTGATAAGAAGGAAATTTCAGCTAAGGAGAACAAGGACCTCTGGAGAAAGAAGGCTGTTAAGGTGCTGTTTAATGCCCCAGTTAAAGATGATGTAATTCTGGGAAGTCCTGGTAAAACAGGACAAGAAACCCCAGGAAGAAAGAACCTACTTAGTGCTTGGTCTTCTTGTTTTCTTTTGAGTAGTGTTTGTAAATCAACCCAAGGCCAGTTGTTTGATTTCTTTTCTCCAGCTGGATCCCCCTGGGACTGCAGCCTTGGGAATTCAAACGGACTTGGTGAATTCTGCTGCCGCTTGAAGTGGTGCAGCTCGTGTAGCTGAAGAATGATTGAGCTGCTTATGAATTTTGGGAGGATGGGACCTGGCTCTTGTTCCTTGATATTTTTGAGTTAATCTCTCAGGAAGGCTGTGGGGTTTGACAGCTGATGATGTTGTGTGGGCACAGATCAGTGCTGCAGCCTGAGCAACCTCCGGTTGCGCAAAGCTCTTTGTTCAGCCATGCTGTTCCCGTGGTGCTGGAAGTGCTCAAAGTGTCCCATATCTCATGTTTTTGTAGCTGAAACGGCTTCAGATCTGGCTTTACAGAGGAAACAGAGTTTATCACTTTTTTTTCCACATCCATCCTTGTCAATCTCAGCTTCGTTCCCGGTAGTGACTGTGTTGAATCACTGGGAAGCTGCTCCTGGCTGTGAATTCAGCTGTAGAGTGAAGGAGGGCTGCTCTACTCTTGTCCTCTGCAATGCTGTAAAGAACAACAAAATCAAGAGTATTACCACTTCAGGCAGAGTTTACCCATTTTTATGTTGAGGATCAATCCTTCCCTCTTTGAATTTGAAGGCAGCATCATTACCTGTGTGAGCAGAAGTAGGATTTCATGCTCTGCTGGGGATATTATTGGAATATTGTGCTTTTGACTTCAGCACTGCTGAATTTGTTGCTGCTACCTTAATCTGAACATGTGTGAGTCTTCCTTCCCTTAGTACTGACTCTAAGGTAAGCCCTCAGTAGCAGAGGGGAGATAAGAAATCCTAAAGAGGCAAATATACCAACTCTGTGAAGTGGGCTTTCAGGATGGGTTTTTAATGGCAAAGTGAGGAGTAGGGGATGGTGCCACGTGGTTTTGTTTATTTGAGAAGATTATGATGATTTGTAGAAGTGAAAAGCATGTGTGATTGTGACCAACTAGTAGAAGTAGGGCACAAATCAGGGGAGGAAGAAGGGAATTAAAGCAATCTGACTGCTCTGTAATGGGCCTTTCTTCCTTTAAAAATGTTTACTGGAAGTGCTGCAGCGTTTGCTGGATAAGCAGAAGAGCGTTTCTGTCAGCGAGATGGGAAGCTGCTGAGCTTGATGGTTTGTTTCTCCAGGAAAGGGATTTGCTGTCAACATGTACCCACTTAGGTGTGGGCAGCCCAAATCTCATTCTGCACTTCGAGGTGGGAATTGAGTGCTCTAATGGGAACAGTTGTTGCTGGAAGTGTAAAGTGCAGTGTGTTTCTACCACAGTCAGGCATTTCTCAGGGAAATATTTCATGGTGTTGATGTTTCTGTGGAGGTTTGTGGCTGAGAGGTAAATTTAAATAACCCCAGCCTGCTAATCCAAGAGGCTGTGTCCATCTAACTCCACACAGCTGCTTTGGGCTGGTACCAAGAACTTTCACTAAGTTGTTCTTTAGAAAAGCACCAAGATGAACAATAATGAGCCATTTCTGGTGTTTCCCATTCACATCCACCTGTTTAAAAGAGGTGTATCTCTCTAGAAAGTCTGCTCTGTGCTTTCTCTGGCCTTTAGCTTGGGTGTATTTGTGGCTGAGCAGAAGTGCTCGTTACCTTCTCATTGTTACCTTCTCCCTCCGGACTGGAGAGGCAATTGCTGGTTTTGCAATGGTACCAACTCTTCTCTCCTAATGAGCCTCTTTAATAGAAACTCCCTTTTCCCTCTTAATTGTTTATTAAACCTGAAGGGATGGCTTTGTGGTGTGGTTAACTTTGGAACACTTGAAGAGCCAACTGCTTAAATGCTTTAGAGGCACAAATTACTGTTTTTTTATACCCTGAAGAATGTTTTCTTTGCAGTTGTTTAAGGGAGAAACAAACAGCAGCAGAAACATGAGCAGTGCCACAGTCAAGCAGGAAGGGTGGCAGCTGACAGGATCCTGGTGTTTGGGTGGGGATTTGTGATGGAGAGAGTGATGGGAAGGAGAATATGGTAAATTTACAGCAGTAGGAAGAGAGCAGGTATGAAGAGAAATGGGAAAGGGGATTTTGCCAAACAGAAGCAGTGAGGAAGCAGACATAAAATAAAGCTCTGGGTGGGCTGCTGGATGCTCTCAGGCTGGGAGGGTGGCTGCCACTGATACAAACTCCCTTTCCTTAAGCTAAACGTCCACCAGAGTCATTGTGAGATAGCTCATGGCTGCAAATTTTTCTCCTTAGGCTGAAACATGGGATACAACACCTAGTTCTTGTCTTTAATTTCACAGTGATTGAGCATCTCCCTTCCCAAACCAAACCCATATGAATATTTTGAATTTACCAGCAGCCCTTTCTAGGTTTGCTAGAAAAGCATCTATTTATCTGTTATATTTGCCAGTTGCTAATATTTTAAGAGCCTTAACCATGCCAGCAGCAGTTGTCCCTGTTGCTCCTCCAGCTCAGCTGGTATTTCATAGCTCTGCTCATGTGTTCACACGACAGTTGCACCCTGTTTGTTTCAGTAATGGAAAGGAATAAGCATGTGAAAGGAAAAGCCTGTTCTGTTTACACTCTGCAGAACACTGCTGCCCGTATCAGAGTGGCTGATCAGGATGTTCTGGGTACCTCGGTGCATCCCTGGGCCTGGCTCAGAGCCTGTGCCAGGCAGCCCAGATGTGCCTCAATTTGTGCAGCAGCCAATCCTAATTAAACATCCAGGAGCTGTCACCCACCCAAAACCAGTCACTCATCTCTGCTCCTTCCCCTCAAAGGACTGGCTCGGAGCCTTTCACTGTGCAGACAGAATTTTTGTGTTGTGTTGCTGGCTCTGGCTGCACAGGGCACAGTCACCTGGTTGTCAGGAAAATTAATCCACAAACACCAGAGGTTTATGTCAAGAAGGAGACAGAGGAGTCCTTTTACTTTTTTCAAATAACAGGAGAGGCCATGGGGCATTCCTCTGGGGTCTCTTGATTTTTGGAGGTCACAGACTCCTTTGTATCCCAATTTCCCAGCTCCATGTCCCTCTCTCTTTCCCCATTGGCTGAGGTGCTTGAGAGGTACAGACATCCTGGAACACCTGATACCCAAGATTCCCCTCTAATGTATAACCCTCCCTTTTAATTTTCAATTCTTATGGAATTTATGGTGTTTCCTCAGTGTCTCTTTCATCTTTCAATGTCCAATCTCATTTACCTGCAAACCTATTTTGTTTGTAAAGGCAAATATCTTTTTCCATTCATCAATCAGTGGAATCCATCCCATTGCTTCTTTTATCTCTCAGTGCTGGTTTTATCTGCCAGCAGACCCCCAGCTTGTTTGTAAAGACAAACCCATCATTGCTGTCATGCTGGATTTGACTTTGAGATGGGTGGCTCGCAGCTCCTGGGGTCTGCCTGCTGTGCCAGCACTGACTCATTCCCTCTCTGGAAGCTTCCCCAGGCTCTGCTGCTCTCCTGCCTGGCAGGGCAGGTGAAGAGAGCCAGGGCTGCCTGCCAGCATCCCCTGATCTCATGGCACTCCCTGCCTGCCTTCAGTGCTCGCTGGGGATGCTGCACTGCAGCCACAGCTTCATTTTGGGAAGGGGAGAATTTATTCATTTGTATAAATTAAATCCAGACCCATTTGAAGTTCTCCCCAAATATGATCTGAATCATTTTTGCTTTGTTTTTGTTGAAAAAGGGTTGCTCTTTATAAACCTGCTCTTTATAAACCTGCTCTTTATAAACCTGCTCTTTATAAACCTGCTCTTTATAAACCAGACACTTCCCTGCAGCTCTTGAGGTTCAAACACTCCAGCCTGAATCAGGGAGAATCAATCCATGTGACCTAGTAGAAAATAATAGGATTAAAAAAGAATTCTTGTTTTAAAAGGGATTTTTACTATGCAAATGTTGGTCAAAACATTTCCTCAGCTTCCTGAATAAATTTTTTGTTGGTGATAGGGTTTCCTACGCAAACAGTAAATATTTTTATGATTAAAACATGGGAGATGGTGTATGTACTAACAGCTATCAGCACGTGGTAGGAATGATCAGAGAAGTGGAAAGCTTGGAAATAAACACAGTGTCTCTGTTGGCACAGGGATAACCCTGGAGACTGCCAAGGCCAGAGCCTGCAAAAATAAGAAAGTATAATTAATTGTCCTTAAATGAACTTACCAAGCAAAAATAACCCTTTTAAAGTAAACACTCAACTTTGCAGCTTTTATTATAAAGCTTTGCCATGTGGCAAAGCTTTCCATGTTCTATAATGTATTTATTGAGATTTCTGTGCATATTTATTGTAAAAAAAATTAACATACAGAGCACAGCTGCACTGGACCTCTGCTTTACCCTTGCACTTTGATTTTCTAGTAAAAATACAAAAATATTTCTGATAATGGCTGGGAAATAATGTTTTGGGATGTTACTTGGTGGTTTCTGGAGGTCACTTGACCTTGATGGACACTTGATTCTATATTGAATCACTCCTGGGTTTTGGTGTGGGCTTTTTGATGGTGTTTTTCTTTTTTTTCTGGTTGTTTGGATTTTTTAAGAGGTTTTTCTTCCATGCTAATGAGCTGTTCCTGCTAATAGAATGCTCAATAAATGAGCGTTTCAGTGAAAGAAATACCGAATTTCCTTGTGTCCTTTGGTGTAATTCCCAGAGGTCACTGACTTCAGGGTGACTTGCAGGTATTTAAAACATGAGACAACAGCAGCATTAACAGTGCACAAACCCCAAATTTGTACCATCCTGCTTGCCAAGTGTAATTTATGCTAGAATTACTGGAGAGAATAAAAAAGAATGTTTGGATTATCCAGAGAGCTCCTCCTCATGCAGGGGGTGGCAGAAGGATCCCTCATCAGATTCAGACTTCAGATGCAATTTCCATTAAAGTTGATAACATTTAGAAGTAGTTCCTTTATAAGTTTTTGCTTAGTGATGGTAAATTTTCCAGTTTTCAGTTCTTAAAAAAATAAATGTCAGAGCTGAGAATCTCAAGCAGAAATTTAACAGAACTCCTGAGTAGTATTGCAGTGTAAATCCAGAGTGAAGGTGTATACATAGTGATTTTTGAGTGGAGGAGAGAAGTCTGGGGGTGATTAATGCTGTGATTTTTGAGAGGACTGACTGGCAATTGATGGAATATTTGCATCAAACTGAACGTGGGTTTGAAAAGCAGCAAGTGCACTAAGGGCAGAATATGCCACCTGCTGTATTTGTATTTTAAAAAGTATATGTCAGGATGTTTTTTCTGCCTGGAATATTCCTCCTGAACATCCTCTTATTTCCAGGAGTGACAAATTAACATATTGAGAGTACACACAAGTGACAGCAATTTCTCCTCTTTTGAACAAAGATTTACAGTATCTAAATCCATTTAATTTCTTGATCTCTAACTGAGAGTGGAGCTGTGAAGGGGAGAGTACCAAAGGGAAGGAAGGGGAACAAGGGAGAAATACTTAATGTACAGTGAAAGGAAAAGAATGGGATAGAAACAAGGAAACAATTACTTTGTTAAAGTAGAAATCTTACTGCAGATCCATGGGGCTGTGGAATTGTGTCCCAGAGGAAATGGTGCAAACCCTGTTCTCTGAGCCACTTTAATTTAGACAGGACAAAAAAATTGAACAACCCACTGCAGGCTTTTTTCCCCCTCTAAATTTCTGACTTCATGATAATGCTGTTAAAGAGGAAAAAGGAGGTATAGTGAGGAAAAAAAAATAAAAATGATGATGCTGTATTTAGCATAACACATACTAATGCTTCTCTGCTGCTTTTTAATTAATCTAATTATTTGTTAAATATCAACAGCATCATGGTGAAGGCAAGATTGTGTCATGTGCTCCTCCAGATCCTCCTCACCCCCAAATCTGCATTCAGACCTTATCTGACCTGGGGGAAATAATGAGTGTGGGATTAAAAACCCAACCAACAGAGCACACCACAAACAAACAACCCCACAAAAAAATCTCCAAAACCCCCAAGCAAACAGCAAACCAGCCCAAACAAAACAACAAAACCCAATTAGAAGTGCAATATATGATTTGTAGGTGCTAAAGCAGCACATAATGTTCCAGTCAGGGAGAGGAGGAGTGTTAAGCATGTGCTGCTTTATTTCTGTACCAGGATTCCGGAGTGGGTGAGCTGGTGGAGAGCTGTGGCAGGGGAGCATCAGATCTCAGCCTGGGGGCTGAGGTGATGCCCCAAAAAGGGATTTAGGTGTCACAGCACACCTGCAATCCCTGCTGCTGTGGCTGATGTGTGAGTGGGGGCTGCAGAAGCCCTGAAAATCCCTGAGCTGCCAGTGGGGAAGGTGGTGGGAACGTGGGTTAATCCTTAACCTTGGAGCACCTGTAAGGCCAGGGCTGAGCCCAGAGCTCTGAGCTGGGCTGCTGTGTCTGAAGGCATCTGCTGAAGGCCCAGAAATTCTATAGCTGTGGAGAAACCTGAGAGGAAATTAATAATTCTCTCTGTGGAGCTCAGTTTGCATAGTGTGCAGTAAATAATGCATGGGTCCACGGAGCTAACAGTAAAAATAAAACAAAATATTGAGTAGCTGCCCCTCCAGTCAGGGCCATCCATCTTTTGCATAAACAGCTAAAGGTCCCGTGGCAAAAGTGTGTGATCAGGTGATTATTTTTTTTTTTCAGTCAAGCTTGCAAGAGGATTGGCAGAGGGTTTTGTGGATAACCTTCTATTAGGGCACTAACACCCTTGAGAAAACTGGATTATTTATTGATGTTAATATTATTCTTTTCTTTGTGGTGGGGAAACCCATCATCTGAGTGCTCAGGAATTTGTGGGCTTCTCTTTTTGGCTGCAGGAATTTACAGGGGGGGCTTTGCTGCTCTGTAACTCTGCAACATCCTCATCTTTTTATATCACCCCAGAACTGATAGAGCAGGGCTATGAGCAGAGGTTTGGGGATTTAGGTAAAGTGCTTTTCCAGTCTAAACAATTGTATGGTTCTATGTTGAGAAAGAAGCTCATGACAAGCCACAAAACTTTAAGGGAAATGTGCTGGAATTAATAGATTTATTTGCTTTTTGCTGTCATAGGTTTCGATTCCGCTGGCACCTAACTCGTGCAGGAAGGTGAAGTTGTCACTTCTCAGGCTCTGTCTGTGTCAGGATGGTCACTTAATTAATTAAGTTAATTGTTCAGAGCTAGATGGCCCTGGAAATTTTTCTCTTATGGGAATTCAGGAGAAAATAGGAGCCTGGAAACTTGACCTGTATTTTATTGGTAGTACACATCCATAGAGCTGTGAAGTGACCATGAAGGGCTGCCAGGAATTTTATTGTGGTTTAGACTTGCAAGGAGGAAGTTGGGCTGAAATGAATTGGGATTTGAGCCTTTATGGTTTTGTTTAAATTTATATTTGCTACGTGGTGCACTCAAACTTCTTGTTTGAATCAAAATCAGCATCATGTACACAATTAAGGTCACCCTGTGCTTCTCCAGCCTTGACTGGAGTAGAAGAAAGCAGGGTGGGGAAACCAGTGCTGTTGCAATTAAATGGAATCATTTGAATCCCATTAAAGAAGAAAAGGAGGAGAGAAAACACTGTTATTTATCAGCCAACTTGTGGGAATTAATGTCTTCTGAAAATTAGCTTCAATCCTATTTTTTTTGCTATTGTTCTCAGCGTTGTTATTACCGCAGAGTTAAAGAGAACAAATTATAATGAGTTTTTCCCAAACTTTCCTTTTTCTTTATGCCCCTAGGCTTCCAATCCATTTTCCTTACTCTGCTCTCTGCTTTTGCAGGGCATTTAGTGGCTGTTCATTCCTGCTGTGTTCCTGCAATGCCCATCCACGTTAAATGATATTGTAGGAATTTCCAGTGGCACAGCAGCAGGTGTTTGCCTGTGTGCTCGTTGTATGTGCCCAGTAAATCTGCAGATCAGTTCCTCTTCTGAGGCTCTCAGGGTGATTTAGGGTTATTTAGGAAACCTCTAGGTTTTTCACTGTGACAACTCTGTTAAGAGAAGTAAAAAGGTAAAAAATAGCGGTGGTTAAAAATGTTTTAGCAGATTTTTCTTGGTGTTTGGTCTTGATTTTGGCTTTCCTGCACGTGTTTGATGGAGGGAAGGCAGGAGGATGGAGGCTCATGCCAAGCTGTTGGTACCAGGAGGGAAGCCCTGCTAAAGGGGATCTTCCTGTGCTTTGCTTTTCTCCCTGGGCTCATCCCATCCACGAGTGCTTCACCTCAGGCCTGCCAGAGGCTGCTGGAGAATTCTGTAGAGATGCCCACCAAGGATGCTGAAATCTCTGGAGTCCAGCAGGAGCAGGGCAGTGACTGAGTGACTTCCCCCTGTGCTGAGACCACAGCTCGGATCCTGTGCCCACTTCTGGGGGCTCAGGACAAAGGCACCGAGGGGCTGGAGCGTCCAGAGGTGGGAACAGAGCTGGGGAAGGGTCTGGAGCCCCAGGAGGGGCTGAGGGAGCTGGAAAGGGGCTCAGCCTGGAGAAAAGGAGGCTCAGGGGGCCCTTGTGGCTCTGCACAATCCCTGCCAGGAGGGGACAGCCGGGGGGGTCGGGCTCTGCTCCCAGGGAACAGCCACAGGAGGAGAGGGAACGGCCTCAAGGTGTCCCAGGCCAGGTTTAGATTGAGATCAGGGAAAGTTTCTCCACTGCAAGGCTTGTCCAGCTCCGGCACAGCTGCCCAGGGCAGTGGTGGAGCCACCATGCCTGGGGGAAATGAAAAGGTGTGGATGTGGCACTTGAGGACGTGGTGGTTTAGAGGTGGCTTGGTCAGTGCTGGGTTAACAACCTGACTCCATGGTTTTAGAGGTGTTTTCCAGCCTGAAAAATTCCATGATTCAGTGTTGGGGAGAAGCTTGTGGCAAGTTGCAAAAATCTGGGAGAAGCATGGTGGGATTAAGGAGTTTGGTTTTTGCAAATTTGCAATTTTCTGTTTGTCATGGAGAGGGATTCTGCTGGCATCTAATTCTTGCAGGAAGACAGGACAGGGACTTAGTTAATTGTTCAGAAATAGATGGAACTTGGAATTTTTCTTTTATGGGAACTCAGTACAAAATAAAAGCCTGGAAGCTTAAATTGCAGTTTACTGGCAGTACATGTCCTTAGGACACAGTAATAAAATAGTGCAAAGTAATGGAAGGAATTGCATCTCCAAGCTAAATATTTATGTATGAATTGACCTTGGCTCTTTCTACTCCCTTTCTTGCCCTTTAATATTTTAAAGAGGAAGTAAATACCAATGAAAAATTATTTTTTTTATTGAATACTGTCCCCCTGGATACCTCTCATCAGAAGATAACTTTGATTCCAAAGATATTAGGGGGGAGGAAAATGTTTATGTTGCTGTTTTACAGCAAGGCAAATCGAGTACAAGAACATTAACTGTAATATATGAGTAATTGCACAAGGAAATGATTTAAAGAAAATGTATTTAAAGATGAGCATGAATCAAGGTTCCCCTCCCCCAGCCCCTGATGATACTCCACTGTTAATTAATTCTTTCAGACTTAAGGATATTGCAGCGCTCTGTCTGCTCCTGGTTTACCAGGAAAATCAAAGTACTCTGACTCACCACACTTGTATTTGGTAATCCCACAGGTGAGAATGAAATCTTATCTATTTTAGCTAACTTGAGCTTTCCCTGGGGACAAAGCAGCCCATTGAATGTTGCACTGAAATCACTGGGTTTGTGAGAGGTGTTCACAGCACTCTCCACACTCAGAGGAATTCCTGCACTCTGGGATGCTCCATCAGGGAGCAGGTGGATCTTTGGCTCTGTGTTTCCATCAAGGATTTGGAGGATCAGGTTCTCTGTTCCAAACTCTGTCCCCATCTTGTCTGATAGCCTTGAGCAAGTGCATTTTTCCCTGTCTCACTCAAGTCTACTCTAAGGAGCATCCTGGTTTCTTTCCCATCTCCCAGGAGTTTGGGGGTGCTTGATGGACAGTGCTGAACCATTTGAAGATCTCCTGATGAAAGCTGACGTGGGGGTGTGTGTTTTCAGGCTGGCTCCTGTTTCTCAGTAGTATCAAATGATAATTTCTCAAGAAGGTTTGTTTAGATCTTGGCTGTCATCCAGGAACATGTGTTCAATAAAATCACTGGAGCTACTTCTTGTTCACCTTCCAAAAACCTCATGAGCACTGAGTGGAGCCAGTTCTTTTTTGGAGGGAGAGATCATAGAATCATGGAATGGTTTGGGTTGGAAGGGACCTGAAAGAGCTCATTCCACCCCTCCATGGCAGGGACACCTTCCACCATCCCAGGCTGCTCCAAGCCCCATCCAGCCTGGCCTTGGACACTGCCAGGGATCCAGGGGCAGCCACAGCTGCTCTGGACAATCTCTTTTATTGTTTCCCATGGACATGGATAATCCACATGAGCCCTCCTGAGGCTTTCCCAGCTCTCCCTGTGGGTCAGGTGCTCCAATCCCTCCATTACCGTTGCCTTTTGCTGGATTTGCACCAGGACATCCTTGTCTGTCATGTAATACTTGTGTCTGTGTGTCTGTTTTAATCCTCTCTGCACAGATCAACCCTCAAACAAAACCTGTTTGTACTGCCACCTTTTTCTCTGTGTGTATTTTACACATATATGTATATTTTAGGATTTATTTGGAGGTAGCTGATGTGCAGGGCAGGTTTTCCCAGGTGATTCTTGCTTGATTAAATTTCAGTGTGTGCTTCCTCAAATATTTGGCTTTGCTGAATAAATTGGTGTATTATGCTTATCCTGATTTACTGTCTCAGTGCTGTCCACTCAGTACAGAAAGACAATAATCAGAGTGTCAGTAGCTGTTATATTTTCATTTAAGGGAAAACATACTAATTCTTTTTTGAGACAATATACAAGGGGAGACATTTATTTTCTTGTGGCACACTGACTTGTCTAGAACTTTTTTTTTTTTTTACCAGAAGCTGAGTTGTTTTTTTTTAAAAGGCTTCTTGAGCAATTTATTTGGTTCTTTTTGAGAGCTGAAAATGCTTCTAGTACTTGGCCTCATTAAAGTGTGGAGGTATCCTCTCTGTGGCTTGGACACTAGGACTGAACCTAGCTTAGAAGCAAGCTTAAAGTGTGTTTTAAATTTGTGAATTATAAAAAAAAAAGTCAGTTTTGTCTCCTGTTGGGTAGGCTGGGGCTGTTTGTGGTTTAACTCACTAAACACATTTATAGGGAGTGGTGCTACCAAGTGTAGTGCTGCATATTTGACACCTCCAAAATTCCCTTTTCTGCCAGCACTCTCTATGCAACTTCTTTTTGCATTTGAACACATCTTAATATAGCAGAGCAATGTTTGTAGGAGAAAGAGGATTTTTGTTTTTCATTGATGGAGCTGCAGTGGAGAGCTCTCAGTGGAGGTTTCACAGATTCCTGCTGTGTTGTGGGTAAGGGCTGTGTGCCCAAACCATCCTGGCTTTGTCTGGGTTTGCTCCTGTGGCTCCACTGACACCTCCAGCTCCTGTTTCAGTGCTGCTGTCTGTCTGCTTGGAGCAGTCTTGTTAAATTGAATGATTTTTGAGATATCCCCCTGCCTGCCTGCAGTAGTGTGTGAACTGCAAGCACTGCAAGAATTCCTGGGAGCAGGTTGGAGAGGATTTTAAATGTGTGCATTAAAGACATTAAACACAGGGTAGGAGAGAGCTCTGTGCTCTGAACTCCCCCTGTTCTGGTGAGGAAAGACGTGGGAATTCATCTGGGCTTGTTCATGTCCACGAGCCCAGCAGCATGCTTGGTGTAGCTCTCATCTTGCCTGAGTCTGAAGGATCTCCTAAACTTTTTTTAGCAGATGGGAAGGATGGTTTAGGATGAGACTTTGCTGTCTGAGCTGATTGCTGAGCTGTGCAGGCTCCTCTGGCTGCAGGGAGCCTTTGGTTGGTGTTGGAGGCTCCCAAGGAGACAGGGTCAGCCTCAGCCAGGTCTGTAGCTGTGCAAATGGGGGTAAAAATCACTCATTTACCTCTTCTGCAGCAGTGTTAGCAAGACAGGAAGAAAATGTGGCAGTTTTCACCTTATTCTTGAAGCATTACTTACTTTTTTGGGGGAAACTTTCAAGTTTTTTATTACATGATGTAGGAATTGAAATGGAGTATTTTACTGGTGAGTGAAATAGGAATCAATACCCCAACACTTGTTGAGGAGCAATCTTTAGCACAGAAAATCTGCTTCAGTTCAGAACAAAACATTACTTTGGAATGAACAATTAAAATCTATTGATTTTTAACTCAGAGGTATTAAAGTAAGGAAGTTTAGTGTCAGCTGCTAAATTGCTTTCTTTTAGCACTGTTTTCTCATCCAGATAAAGCCTTGCATGTAGAGCTGACTGCTTTTTTCCTTTCCCCCTGGCACTTTCCTCCAAACTTCTTTCCACATCTGTGCTGAGGATAAGCTGAAAATTGTCAGAACTCCCGATGGGTGTAGAAATATTTCTGAATTGGGTTGTAAAAGAAGTGCTTTAGTGAAACCTCTGCTGGCTTTGGGAGCCAGGTGAATTTTGGCAGGATGTTTTGTCAGGTTTCCCTGCTCCCTGTGCTTCCCATCCCTGCCCTGTGTATTTTGTACTGGGGGAAAAGTGCAAAGTTGTGAATTTACCCCAGATCAAATGTTGAGTCAGATGATTCTCTTGGGGTTTTTCTATGAGTTGAAGGATGCCAATCTGCACAAAATCTCTCCACACAAGCTGGTGATTCTTAGCAAAGCTTAGAATAACCCCCTTGTTCCCACAGAGCCATGTGGCAAATACTTTACCTCAAAAAAAGAAATTACTTGAACAAATTTGGGGTTTTGGGGATGATTTTATCCTCTTCCCTCCATCATTTTTTCAGATTTAAAACTCAAAATAATGTAGCTGCTTGTAATTCAAACAGACTGCTCTGCACTTTTGTATTTGACTCTAAATGTTGCAGATTCTGATGTCTTTGCAGTCATAAAGGTTCAAGAGTATGTATTTATATCCACTTGTGCATATATTGTTATGCAGAAGAGAGGACAGAGGCTTCAGGGGGGTCTTGAAGACAGTTCCATTCCAACAAAACTGGAAAGTTGATTACCAGTCCCATGAGTAAATGTGATTTTGTTTGAATGTCTCTGCTGTTAATAATTAAAGGTAAATTATGGTGTTTAAAAAAAAAAAATTGTGGAAATATTATAATTTGCATATATGGGCCAAAGTCTTTTCAGGTATGATAATTTCCAGTGCAGCAAGAAGGATGCTTAAGAAAAGGCTTGGGGAGGAGATGAATTTTCAGATTTGAAAAGAAAAAACCTGGGTTTCTGATGTATCTGACTTTCACTGATGCTGCTCACAGATAAAATACAAGCAGCAGAATTTTGCTTGTGACTTCAGCTGTGTAGAGGAGACATTAAAGCCTCCTTTGAGTTTATGTGAAGGTTTGTGCATTAACAACTGAGCAGCTGTGCTCAAGGATCTGCTTCAAAGCCCACATGTGGAAAAGTTCCTGCTCACTCCTTGGAGCTGACCCACGGCCGTCTCCTCCCTCCAGCTTTGTTGGACCAGATGACTCTGAGGGTTTCTAAGCCATTTTTCCTCCTGTGAGTGTGGCACCTCTGTTTGCAGGCCTCTGGCAGGATCATTTCCCACACCCCAGCTGGTTCCCCTGGAGGAGGGGAAGGGCTCAGCCCAAGCCCAGCAGGGACAGGGACCTTGCTCTGCTCTGATTGCTGATCCTCCTGCTCCGTCAATATTTGGTGATTCTCATCTGTTGGAATATTGCCCTTCTCAGGAAAGCAAACATTTGCTCTTCCCTCCTTTCAATATTGGGCTCTGAGAGAAAGGTGGTGATTACTGCTTCATACCAGGGGTCTAAAAGCATCTGAGTGCTGCCGGTTTGTTTTTCTTAAATGCCAACTTGTTTTTCTGCTTGGATTGCTGAAAATAATGTGTGTATGTGTGTAGCTGTTCTGTAACATGTGCAGATGGAGGCCCTGACTAACTGTGAGGTTTGGGGAGTAGCTTGGCCCTGAATTAGGAGGATTAATCACATGTAGGAAGTTATTCCTGCATTTCCATTTTTGCCAAATGTAAAGCTTTGGCACATGCAGTATCGTATTTGGGCTGATGTCCAAAAGTAAAAAATGGTCAATAATGACTGCCAGTTACCCTGGCAAGGAACCAATTATCCCGTTGTGTTTGCATCCCTGTGTGCACATGTCAATAAATAATCACTCACCCGTGATCCCAATCAGCTCTCTCTGATTAAACATATGTGTGCTGAAAGCTTCGAAGCTCTAAGTGGTAGGAGATATCAAAATGCCTTTACTCATTTGGTTTTCTTTCCATCTGTTAAAATACCCATTGAGGCTTTAAATTGTTTGATTACACTTAAAGTTGACTATGGAAAATCAGTTGCACATTGCATGGACTGGTCCATATTGACACAGAAATACCCATGCAGTGTGTGAACTGTGTAATTGCACTGGGAAAGTGTCTCAGTGCTGAATAATGGGATGCTGTGCTGCAATAATGGGATTTCTGCGTCCATTTTAGAGCTGCTCAACTTTGAAAGTTGTACAAAGTGACTTTGTAGTTGTCCTTGTTTGTGAGATTTGTAATAAGCTGTTCTGCATGACAGTTATGCATGAGATATCTGAGATTTTCAGATAAATGCAAGACCCAAATAATTATTTTATAAGCAGTCAATAGATACAGTAATGGATGTTGGTAGAGGTGATTTTTGAGGCTGGAGTGGTTTTAGTGGTAGTTGTGTGGACAGTTCCCAGTGTTCCCCCTGCCTTCCCCAGCAATGAATACTCCAAAATAACGCTGATTTTGGTCCATATCACCTGCAGCAGGCAGCATCAAATTGACTCCAGGGCTCTGGAAAAGAGAAACTCTGTGGCTGCATGACTTCAAACAGAAATGGCATTTCTAGTTTTCCACGTGTATGCCCTGTCCTGCAGGAGAGCACAGGGAAAGCTGAGGTGATGGCAGTGGGTGTTTGTAGGGAGCCACACAGCTTTAGTGCTGTTATAGATCCATATTATATTGTTGGCTTTTTGCAAATATTAAAATGAGTGTTATATGTAAAAGGTTAGAAAACTTTGTTATATTAATATAGTTCCTTCTATTTCTGTTATTGATGAAACTTAGAAATAGTGGTATAATATACATATATGTTGAGCTGTGGCAGAGTATTAAAACAAAAACTACTTTTGTTTGTATAACCCAAAGACTGAAAAAGATAGTTAGAGACCCCCTCTATTCTTAGATTATTTTATCCAGATGAAGACAGCAGTGGCCAGAGCTCTGGGGGAGGAATTCATTGCATTTCTGGTATCAGGGAATGTGAAACCAAGTGGAGCCAAGAAGATTGATCTATTGGGAAAGGGGCAAGAGAAAACTAAACAAAGAAACATCCAAAACTTAAGAAGAATGTTTGAAAAATGTATGAGAATTTATGGATATGTAGTGGGGTTCTGTTTTTAAGGGACAATCCTTTGTCAGTGAGGCGTGCTCTCTTGGCTGAATGCAGAGACACACGGCCCTATCTGTATACTTTACTTCATTAAACTTTTAAATTCTATAAAAAATATGTGAACCTGGTTTTTCACAGTGCCCAGGACAGGTTTTCCTCAGAGTGCTCAAGAGCAGATGTCCCTTTGGTTTGGGAGTTAACACGTGGATGTTGGGAGAGCTGCTGGAGTACGAGGCTGAGGCTCTGCAGCCTCAAGTTTGCCAGGAGCACAATTTAATGTTAAATGTAAATGCAGGGCTGCAGATGGCATCCTCGGGTTTCAGGCATATGAATTCAAGCTGCTGCTGGGCTGGGTTTGAATTATCTTCCACCGTGGAAAAGCTGAAGCTGCACGAATTGGACCTTGGGTTTGTCTTTGTTCAGAGGAGAACAGATTGCTCATTTTATGACTGACAGCGTTTTGCACTGAAAAAACCCCAAGTTCTCACAAAGTTCCAGGTGCAAGGTGCCTGGGCTGTGACAGATTTTTCCTGTCTTACTGCTTTGTTTACCTGATTCCAGCCATGCTGTATTTCATGCTTCAGTGATTGTTTAATTTGTAATGATCCTGCACTTCCATGAACTTTCTGTGCTCAACCAAACAAAATTTGTCTCTTTTTACAAAGAAAGTTCTGCTTTCTATTGATTCTCTCAGGAATAAAAAAGAAAAGGATATAAATAGTAGTATTCTACTTATTTGCATTTAGTTTTTTCTGTTGGATGTGTTTTTTTTTGTTTCTGTCCTTGTTCCAAATTGTTGTGGGCAGCATTAGCAGCTGTTCCTCCTGGGATATGCTGTTTAGTACAGTATGACACCATCAATTAGTAAACCCTTTATTGGGATGGATAAAAATGTTAAATATGAAAGTTATGATTATCCTGATTTGATTCTGTCTCGAATTTAGTGAAATTCTCTTCTGTGCTGCACCACCAGTTAGCTGTTGGTATTTATTTTACTGTCTTCCCTAGTGCTTATATAATTGAGGTAAGTTCATATAGATCAATCATTTGAGATTGTGTAATGTAGAAATTTATGAGGTTTAAAAATGGGAGAGGGGGTGAGGCTCCTCTGGCAGATTTTCTAGCCTAAACCCCTTGGATCTACATTGTGCTGCTTCTCAGAGATCATTTCCTAACAATTTACGGCTGTGTTTAGACCCTGATCTCAATGATAAGGAGGATCAGCTCTTAAGATCAGCCTGCTTCAGCAGGAGTGAGCTTCAATATGTGAGTTCTCTGCAAAGTGACTAATATTTATCAAATGGGTTACTCAAGGCTCCCTTTTCTCTGTGCATGGTGCTCCCCCTGATGCTCTCTTTTGGGGAACTCCCCATTTCTCCCTCCTTCAGTTCCTCTGGAGCTCCTGCCTGTGGTAGAATTGATGTTATTTAGGAACAGCCTGGCTGTTTGCAGATGTTCTCTGCAGACTGGGCCTTGCCTGAGCTGTGGCACCTTTTGGTCTGTGTGACACAAGGACACACTTGTTCACTCTGTGAAGCTGCAGAACATCAGCTTTAACCTCGCCTTGCTGTGCTGTCAGAGCTGTGGATCCCTGTGTAGGAACCCTACTCACAGCTCAACTCCATCCAGGCAGAAAGAATGCATTTAAAGTATATTTTCTAGTAAAGAATAATTAATTTTCAGTGTTTGGAGCCTGAGAACTGATGTTTGAGTCAGACCATCACAAGGCACAGTTTTTCCTCTCTGGTACAAGGGGTGTGTAAGGGCACAAATGTCAGGTGGCAAGTGTTGGTTCCTTAATACACCAAAAACATTCTTAGTTACTGCTGTGTTGTTTCTATTCTTCCACATAACAGGATTTGAGAAAAATAATTTGTAGAAGCAACTGTCTTTTATTGGAAGAAGCCAGCAGGGGAGCTAGATTTGTGGTTTTGTTCTCTGACTCCCTGAAAGTAGCCGAGGAGTTCAACAGGAGTTACTTCCAAATGAAGGTTAAGCAAGATGTGTAAATTGTTCTTGAAGCCCCCTCTGTGCTTCATAAAAGCATAAAGCATTTTCATATGTTGTCATTTGGCTCCTGGATTTTGGAAACCAGCTCCTCTTTTGGGCTGCTCTGTTTGGGGGGAGTCCAGTGCCCATCCTGTGAGGCTGGGCAACAAGGTGTGCCCAATCTAAAGGGGCAGATGTCACAGTAAAAATGATTTGTGTGTGAGAGAATGTGTGTGTCCAGAGGGTAATGTGCAAAACAGTCAGGAAGTTTAACTTTTACTACTTTGGGGCAGGTTAGTGGCAGATGTCACTGCACTGAGCACGGAAAATTGTACAATATGAATGTACTCTGTGCCAAAGGAAACTTGATGGGGCTGTAGATGACATGATCAATAGAAAAAGAAATATGAACAGATCAATAGCTTCAGATAGCTCTTCTAATTCAGAGAGAGGCACAGCATTGATTTGTAAAACAAGAGTATGGATGCAGCAGTTAAAGCACCGTGTGTGTGCATGTACTAGATAATAAAATAATGTACAATGCCCTCAGCCTCAGTCAAAGGCAGAGAGAAAATCAGCAAACGTGTGTCCCTCTGAAGCAGGAGGCTGTGGAGCATGTAAATGAACAAACTGCCTCTGAGGGAGGGAAAACTGCACCCACAGAGGATGTTCATCAGTCAGGAAGATGGACAGTCCTTGCTCCATGTTGTGCAGTTGTCCTGCATGATGCCATGACTGAATTAGAAGTGTCTGGAGGATCCCACAATGTAAAAATCAGTGTTTGTTATTGTGGAAAATCCAAATCTCTCACTGGCAAATACAGGCAGCTGTTTTGGGAATTACTTAATATCTAAAATCAAGGAGAATTTATTCTTCTCTCCTGAAGGATCCTGCATCTTGCCAATGTAGATATGTCAAGAGGTGCTGACTTTAAATGGGACTCATTGATGTGCCAGAATTTTTAAGTTTATTTTGTTCTTAGACTTCTGTTTTTGGCTGAAGGGCTGTGACCTTTCCTGGGCTCAGTTTCCTGAGTGGGTACCTGTTTTTTAGGGATAAATGTTGCACATGGGTCCCATATTAGGAGTGTATGAAGTGGGGAAATCCAACAAGGCTGCAGAAAAAGGTTCAGCCCAAATAATGGGCCTGAGGGGAGCAGCAGAAATTCCTCACCTGGATGAGAAAAAGTTATCATAGAACAAAACTTACCATTAAGGGAATTGTACTGTTAAAAAAAACAGCCCTTTGTGTTTTATACCACTTTTTTCAGTGCCCCTTCCACACCTACTTCTACCACTGCCTTTTCCTGTTGCTGTGTTTGTAGAAGAGCATATCAGTTCTAAGGTGTGATAAATTACATTACTTCAGGTTTGGATTTGTGTGAAGCTGAGCTAGGCAGGGTTTGTGTGTGCTATGGGTATGTGCAGAGGTGAGTTATGAAGTGCTTTTATAAATTTCCTGCTCTGAACACCTGGTTGAAATAAGGAATCTGAGGCCTGTGTGATGTGGAATTGCTCAGAATTTTATATTGCAGTTTTTCTGGCAAATTTTTCATTTCAGGTCGGCAGAGGCAATTAATTATTAATGACCATACGTGAAGCTGTGGTCTTTAATAATATTAAAGTTTCTTTCATTTGTGGTTTTTAAAAGTGGGGGTTGTCTTCCTAAGTTCTCCTCAGCTGAGCTGAGTGTGCTCCTCCTTGCCTTAGGGAAAATTTATGATATTAGTGAGAGTGAAAAGCTGCAGCTTTCTGGCTTTACAGTGCCTTTGCTGCAGTGGTGGAGGGAATAACTGTCCTTGAAAGGGCAGATGTTGCCAGATGCTGTGTTGTCTGTCAGAAATGCTGCAAGGTGAGTGACTGCAGCTGTTTGTGCTATCCAGCTGTTGGTTCTGTGTGTGTGTTGGGAGGGAAACCCTACTGAAATCACCTGGACATGGAGCTTTTCTTGTCCAGCCAGGTGGGACCCCAAGGTCACACAGTGCCACTACTGTTGTTATTGTTAAAAACAAGATTCACTTAACAAATTATAAAAAGTTTAATATAAACAAAAAGACAATTAGGAGACAAAGGAAATAAAACAAAGGGTTAAAACGGCCGGGTGCCCTGAGTTGCCAGGAACACACCTGGTATCTTGGGAACACTCTTTTTATCTCCTCCTGCTGTGAGGGTTTAATGCATATTCAAAGCATGTCCCCTCCCTGGTTCTGCCTTCTTAGAACATCCTCTGTATGGGGTTCTTTTTCTGCTGGCCAGCTCTATTTCTGCTGGTCATCATTATTCTTGCTGACCAACATTATTTTGAGTCTGGTTTCCTTTCTTCTGCAAATGGTCAGTGTTGATAACACTCTGGGCCCCTCATCCTTCCTTTGAGGGCAGCTGGGCTTCATATCTTCTGCTGATAACAGTTTGGGCTCTATTGTTCTCCTGATAACAGCTTGGGCCCCACTGTCCTTGCCCTCTGGGGTTTCCTTGCTTTGTACCTAGGAGATTCCTTTAAACTTAAAACTTGTTAGCAAGAAAAAAAGTACATACATAGCCAGAAAGTATTTAACATATAATATTCATCCTAATACTTGCAAAAGCCAATATCCCAATACAGATTTATAACATTATGGTTGTGTAACCTCACAGAAGAGAGCAGGCCAAGCCCCATGAGGGGCTGCTGAAGCTTTGTGCAGACAGGGATGGTTTCCTGAGGTGGTGAGCAGTCTGTAACCGCGGTCTTTGCAATGCAAACACCCGTGTGAAACCCCTGGGTGACTCCTCCGAGCAGAAACTCTACTTGAGGAGTGCCTTTGTTGGGATTGGGAAAGCCTAAAATGAAATTATCCTTCCAGAACAACTTCTAAATAAGCAGCTTTAGTTATTCAGGCTTTCTGTGCATCTGAATGATGTGTTGTCAGAGATAATGTTGTAGAGAGATGCTGGTGTATTATAAAAATGTTATCGAATTAAAATGTGAGCACGATCCAGCCCAAGCCATTCTATAAATATCTTATTATGAAAGGCTCAGAGATGTTTCTCTTAGCAAATTTAAAATAATCATTAGAATCCTTCAGCAGATTGCTGTTAATTGGATTGAGAATTAAACAGCTTTGTATGAGTGCAAAGTTAATTAATAGCTCATTACTTTTTAATAAGGCAAATTCATTTGGAAATAAAAGAGATGCCATGGAGTTTACCACAGATTTGAGACGAGATTGGGAATATCAGCTATTCTTTGTGAGAGAAAAGACTTATAATTAAGTTGCCAAGGTTGGCTGGTGGTGAGGGAGATGGAATGAGCAGATCTGGTGACTCCTCCAGAGCTGGAGCCCTTGAGGTCTCGTGGGATGCCCTGAGCTGTGGTGGAGCACCAGCCACAGCCTCCTGACCTCTGGGAAGCTCTGGAGAAGGGAGGCACTGTGGAGCAAGAACAGGGATCTAAGGTGCCCCAGAGCCTTGTGTAGTTCAGTTAAATGTCTGAAAAAAGAAAAAAAATTCTGTTCAAAAGTGCCTCCTACACGAAATGTTTGTGGCTTTTTTCCTTTCCTTGACAACTCTCTACCTCTCCCAGTCCCGTCACTAGAACCAGCTCCTGACTTTCCTTATTGCTCCTTCCTCTCCCATGTCCCACATCCTGTTTCCATCTGCAGGCTGCCTCCTGCTCCCATCCCTTTTCCTGTCCATCAAACCCCCCAGAGCTCTCAGGACTCAGGTGGGCTGGGTTATCTCCACACCAGCAAACTGGGCTTAAGGGGCTGCACCTCATCTCTGGCCCCTCATGTGCATTCCCTGTCAGCTGTGCTGAGCATGTTTTGTGCCAGTGATCCCAGAGCAGGACTGGAAAGACAAAACTGCTGAGTGTTGGAGAGGGAGAGGATGTCTTCCCCACCAAGGAGATGTGGGAAAGGTCCCTGCCCTGTGTTGCTGCAGCAGATGAACTGAGCAGGTGCCACCTCATGCCAAGGGAAATGCCCTATGGAAGTTTGAAGTAACTTTATCAACATTTCCCCTTCCTGGCATTTAAGAAATTTTTATGGAAGGGATCCTGTTACTATATCATTTATTTTAGTCAACATGGATTTATGGATTAATTAATTTAATTCTATATTAATTGATTTCTGTATCATCTGTTAAGTTCTTTTACCTGGGGCTGATGCCACACTGATAACTCTGTGGTTGCTCAGGTCATTTAAGCTGTTCTTTAAAACTCACAAATAAAAAAACTCCACTGAAAATAAAAAAAAAACAACTTGCACATCTCCTCTAGGCTAAGTCATAGTATTTGGATTTTACTCAGTACATAGTACATTTAATAATCACATAACTTCTTTATTTCTCTTCCTCTGCAAACACACCACAGATTTTGGACCTTCTTGTGTTCTAGAGCTGCTTCTCCCCCATTCCCCATCTGCAGGGGCAGCAGGGTTCATCCCATTCAGTGGATGAATTTAAGTCTCAGTTTTCTGTATGCATGAATCCAGAATCTGTTTTGTCACCTTTCTCTTTATTTTCTTGTTTGGCTGCAGTTAGCAAAGTGTCTTCCAGTCATGTGGAAATAGGAAGATATTTTGTACCACTCTTTAAACCAGCTTGGTGTTGAAAATCAGTTTTTTCCCCTCTGAAGTCAGGACACAGCCACCTTCTGCTCTCCTCCCTCCCACCTTTTCCCCTCCCTATAAAATACAACTGTGAATCTTGGCCAGGTGAGAGGCTGTTGCAATGGCTCTGATGTTTCCTGTTGCTTTTGAGGGGAAGGAGAGGCCCTTTGTGTCACCGTGCCATGGCCAGTCCTGCAGCCCCTGGGTGAGCAAGGTGCTTTTACAAACAATTACATTTACAAATGAATCTAGAACAGAAGCTGATGAGTTTTGTGGCTTCATGAACTATGACTTTTGGGATGAGGTGGGAGACTTGATGCAGATTAAAAAACCCCAAGTCTGGTCTGGCCTCACAAGGAATCTCCAGGGGGTGTTACAGCTCCTGATAAAAGCTGAGCATTAACAGGAACTATTTTTAGAGTGAGAACAAGGAAAGTAATTTCAATATAAAGAAGCAGTTTTGTTCCTGAATGAAAGCAAGCTCCAGTAGCATCTCCCTGTGAACTGGTGTGTCAGGTAAGGAGTTCCACCCATGGGGAAATACCTGACTGGGCCCTTCTGGCTGCACCCATCTCTTCAAGTGCTCGGTGCTTGCTGTGCCAAGGGATGTCCCCTGCAGATGGGCCCATCTGTGCCCTGACCCCAGAGGTCTCCAGAGCTCAGTGGTTTGTCATTTGAAATCTCTGCTTGAAAACATGCCAGAGAGTACTCAGACACTTGCTCATCCCATCCCTCAGCTGATCTATTACTGTGTTTTGAGGAGAGTTATTGAAATCACTGGGTGAGAAATGCAGCTGAGGATTTCCAGTGTTACCTGGAGAGAAGGGAGGGGGGAAATACCCCAACCCCCTCTAGGCTTATTTAGAAATAATTAGGTCAGAACAAATGCCTGAAACACACAGCTGATTTTTCTAGGTTATATTTTCAGCTGTATCCAGATTTGTTTTCAGGACAGAGCACTCTGTTCTTGGGAGTTGTCTAAAGCCATGTGGGCTGTGCAGGTGAAGTGATGGTCACTGTGTTGGTCATCAAGTGTCCAAGGCCAGGCTGGGCAGGGCTTGGAGCACCCTGGGATGGTGGAAGGTGTCCTGTCCATGGCAGGGGTTTGGAACAAGACCATCTTTAAGGTCCCTTTAACCCAGACCTTTCTGTGATTCTGTGATCCAAGGCAGAACTTTGTGTTATCAACACAAAGTGGGGAAGTTCTCCTGTTGAACCTGCATCCCTGTAGCAGCAAATCAGGGGTTTTGCCTTTAGCATTGGAATTTCTCTGGTCTGTGTAATGCAGATCCTTTTCCATTTATCAGTGCCCACTTTGCAGCCAGGAGAGCTGCAGTAAATCCTGAGGTGATATCCACAGCTCTCTGATTGCCATCCAGAGCAGACCCTCCTTTTTTTACCTGCTGACACGTTTTGCCCCAGTGGTGGGGAGAGATGATAGTTCAGAGACTGAGGATGCACCTCCAGGTCTAATTAGAGCAGGAAGGAGTCCAGGAGCTGCACTTTGGCATTAAAGAAGCCAACATGATCCTGCTGAGTGCTGCAGGCACTGAGAAGGTGCTTAATGCAGCTTTTACCACTTAATCAAGAAAAATACATTGTCTGGGCATCAGTATCACTGTGGGTTCCTAGATGCATCAAACATGGGCTCCATATTTTTATTTTTTAATTTCAAGATATTTTTGAAATAAGATTAACTGATGCTTTTAATTCAAATGTTGTGCCCCAAGCTTTAATGAAGGAGTGGGTTTATAAGGGCCTGAAATAAGGATGTGATTATTCTTGTAATGTGGTAAGAAAAAATGTCTTTAGGTGCATGAAGGTCTTAAAGACCCAGAAGTTTGTTTAATGTAAGAAAAACTAATAAATAATATTCCATGAAAGCTATTTATGGCTGAAGCTCTTTGTTATAATTTCTGACTTTTCAGAGAAAAAGCCTTTTTTGTGTGTGAGCAGCAGGAGTGGTGAAAAAAAGACATTCAGGTGTGAACTAAGCTGAGCATTCTTTGGCAGAACAGCCTGGGATTCAAAACTTGGGTTGCCATCCAAATAATCTCTCAGTTTCGAGGTCATTAAGATTTTTTTCCCTAGGTGATGTGATTTAAAAACCAGTTAATGATAATAAGTTGCTTCCTCTCCTTATGTGTAGAGTATCTAATATTTGCTGTAGGATTGGGTTTTCCCTGGCTTTTATGAACGTGTTTATTTTCTTCTGTGATTTTGTAATTTGTGATAAATGTTAAAGTAATGATAAATTTGGCTCATCTTTGTGTTTTGCAGCCTCTTAATTGCAATTCTTTCTAATGGTAGTAGGAACTTAATCCATGTAAACGCTCTGAAGAGCTCAAATTTTAACCGTTATTGTAAACTAAACCATTGATCATCCTACAGGAGAATGAATAGGAATTGAAATAGCTGATGCTTCTGACAAGGAAGAAGAAAAGAGTTGTTTTGATCATATTTTTTTGAAGATTTTTTATAATTTTTGTTACATTTTGAATACATGCTCCAGCCACGAGTTGTGCATGTAAAATGTATTTTGTATTGGGTGCAGATAACACTGCCTTTATTTAACTTTATTTTTGGGAAATGAAACCATCCTGAAATGTTTTCCAAGAGAAATCAGTAACAAATTTGCAATATGTCTCTCTGCCCAAAGCAAGTGTCTTCTGAGGTGATGAATTGCTGGGAAGATGAAATTTGCACCTTCTGCAGACTGTTTTCTACCACTTACCTCCAGATGTGTATAAATCTTCCAACATTTCCCCCTCCAGCCTTGCTGTGAGATGTCCCAGGTTTTTTTATCTGGCATTTTCATTATGTTCCAGGAATGCTGGAGACCAATTTTTATTTTAATGCAGCCAGAAGATGGGCTTGGGCACTCCTTCCTTCATAGGTCAGCCTTGTCTGCTGTGCATTTCTGAGCTTTTCCATAAAATGCCACCTTTCATTCCCTTAAATCTGTATTAAGGAAAATCTGCTTTCATGGATCCCCAGGGCACAAACTTCTCTTGTATTGCTCGTGGCCAGCCCTAAAGTGATACTCCAGCTGCAAGTGATCCCTAGGGAGATGTGGGTGATGCTGGATGTCAGTTTGGCTTGCCCATAATTTTGGTGGGGTTTGTGTCAAGGTGCCCACCACGGGCTTCATTTCCACAACATTTTTTATTTTACAGCTTGAAGAGGGTAAAGCACAACCACTAGAGATGAGGAATATTCATGGTTTGGAGCTGGCACATGAGATCAATTAGATAACAGGAGTTTAAAGCCATAGAATCTTAAAATATGCTGGAAGCTAAAAGAGGGTTATCTGTGCTATGGGATGGTCAAAGGGAGCCCAAATCTGGCCATAAACTGCTGTCTTCCCATTAGAGCTGAGCCAGTGACCACAAATACACAATTGGCATCCAGCACTCCCAAATCCCTGTCTGCCTCCAGGGCTGAGCCCCGAGGGGAGCTGGAGGACAAAGCTGCAGAGTGGGGGAGAGGCAGGAAGAGAAATGAAGGCTTAAGGTCTGTCCTTGCCTTCCCATCAAGCCTCCATTCCAAAGGAGGGAAAGAAGATGAATGTTGCTTTCAAAGAGAGTGATGGTACTGGGGAAGAGATGTTTTGCCTCAAGGAAATACATTTGAATAGGTGCTGGCTTAAGCAAGTGAATAATTTATTTTGAGAATAAGGCATAATTTTGTGTGTTTCAAGTGTATAATTTTAGTCTTTTTCTTATTTGCTTGAATAGTCATAAATTTTTTTTAAAGGAATTAAAGGCAACATTAGGGGTTTGTCTGTTGGGTAATGCAGTGTTAGTTGTCAAAAGGCTTAATAGAGTTCTACTCTCTATTTATTAGCTAAGATTGTTTTCACACATGGGCATTTAAAGAAGATAGCACAATATAGGTACCCACATGTAGTATCACACTCCAGCTCCTGATTAAACATCTGGCCCAGCCAATTTATTTTCCCTTTTGAGATACTTCTGGGTCAAACAGTAGTATTTGTGTGAAGTCTTGGTGTGTGAGCTTCAGTTCTATTTTTAAGGGTGTGTATTGAAATAAAAAAATGGTTTTCTTGTCTGGTTTAGTGTGTTTTGGAGGGGCAGAATGTGAAATCTGCACCCAAAGAGCAACAGAATCCCCCCCAGCTAACCTGATTCAAAGTCACTGTTTGTCAGGATCAGCTCTCCTGAGATGCTCTGGGGTTTTGGGTGAGGCAGTTTGTGCTTGTGGTTAGTAATTGTAGGGTCAGGGAATTGTTTAACATTTAGTGAATTGATTTTGAACAAGTGTCTTCTGTGATGCCTGTAACTGCTGCAGGTGCATTTGAGTGCAGCAAGAACAGAGACAGATTTTGGGGGATAATTCCAGAAGTAAATGAACTTCACGTGTGTGCTGGCAGAGCTGCTCCTCTGCTGTTCAGGGCTTCTCCCACTTCCCTTCTGGAATGCTGAACCATGCAGCAGCAGCTGGGATACAGGGATGCTTCAGACCATGCAACTGTCATTTCTTTATTTTTCCATTTTTTTTTTTTTTTAATTTTTCTTGGGTAGGGCAGATAATTGGTGATTCACAGGTCAGAACCTCAAATTTTAAAACAGAAAGGTCAGGAGTCAAGGGGCTTATTAAATTTTGCACCAGAATTGAGTGGAGATTCTTTGTGAGAAACTTGCATAACTAAGCAGTTGGTTTTATAAACCAGAGGTTTGGATTCAAAATGTGCAAGGACAAGCAGGGCAGTGTCCAAACAGTGAAGGAGTGTCAGTTCTGCCTGGCTGTATTGCCCAGATGTGCTGTTTGATGCCACATCTCCTTCTGCCCATCTCAGGCTCTGCCTCTGTGTGGTGACTTTTATTTCAGATGCATTTAGGCATTCAAGGCTGAGAACAAGACAGATGCTGAACTTATCCCATCTGGAAGGGGAGCTGCTCCCTCCTCCTCCTCCTCCCAGGCTGAGCTCTCCACAGTGCTGTCTCTGCCTGGCTGAACATGTCCATTTATCCCCATTTAGCACCACTGATGAGGGCTAACCTGCCTCTGATAGATTTTTGGCACTTCCCACTCCGTGGCATCTTATTTCTCCTCTGTTGGAGCCTTTAACTGTTTAAAGGATTTTATCTAGCTTTCCTTCCATGCAGAGCAGTTTTATCAGCACTGCTGATGCTCTCTGTGCTGCTGCAAATGGAGCTGTGGTGCCAAGGGCCACAGATCAGCCAGGGGATGCAAGGCAGGGTGACTGTGGTGGGTTGTGTTTGCTAACAGCATCTCAGATAAATACTGACTGTTACAGCAGGTTTGAGCTGATGATTCTTAAGTGGAATGTCTTGGCCATGCTGCTGCTGCTGGGAATCCTCTCTCAGCTTTGCAGGTGCTTTGGAGAGGGGGGGAGAATCTTTTGGTCCTGACCTTGCTCTGCAACCCACTCAAATGTCTCATGAGCTGTGTGCCAGAGCTTCCCGAGGAAAAGAGCTGCTGGATCCTCTCCAGTGTGTGGAATGAAGGACACGAGACCTGAGCAGGACCCCTGGGAGGGAGAACTTCCCCCAGGACTCTGGTCCTTGCCTCAAACAGCTGAACATAGCCCAGCCCATCTATCCTGCTGCTTCTGTCCCACCACTGCTCTCCTCTCTATCCTAGCTTTGAATTATTCCTGGGAGCAAAACACAAGTTCTGCCACAAGAAACATCTCGTTGCCATTTGCTGTGGATAATTCAGGAGGGATACTCTGCTGAATGGGCTTGTAATGTTCCTTCCCAAATGGCATTTACTGGTTTTGCTTGCACTGGTAAAAGAACCATGAGAAGATTTAGCATAGAGAGCTTGTTGCTGTGTCTTGGGGGGTGGGGATTAAATTAATGATCCTGAATTTAAGGATGCTACTTATCTTTCTGCTTCTATTGCAGTCTTCAAATAAATGAAATTCATGAGGTTTATTGGCTCATAGTTATAAAGCATCAATAACGTTCCCCTTGGCAGGCTTTTATATGTGTGTGTGTGTGTGTGGTGAATAGAGGGAAATGTAATCTCCAAGTTATCAAACTGTTTTACAATGTTCTCCTGAACTGCAGAAACCCATGGGAATATTTATGCCTCTCCTGGGTCTTATTACCACAAAAATTATATGTGTATTTTATAGGATAAGAAATATATTGTACTCCTTTCTGATAATAAACAAAACAGAAATATGAGCTCTTACCAAAAAAAATGTAGTGGATGATTTTGGGCTGGTTTCAGTTGTTCCATCTCTTTGTGATGCTTTTCCCTTGGTTCTGACACCTCTGAAGATGGTTCTTGGTTTCATTTGCCTTCTCCCCCTTTAATTCCATGTTGTGAGCTGGGTGTTCCTGCTCATCACCCTCAGCAGAGCTGCCCCAGGGCTGTGTGAGCACAGGCAGCTGCCCTGGACCCTCCAGGGAAACTCAGGGGTGAAGAGACAAACAGGCTTTATTTTTATTGTATTTATTAAATTTAAATAATTTTATATTAATATGTTTAATAAATTTTAAATTTATTTAACTACATTTAAACTTAATTACTGAATTTTATTTTTCCTCCAACTGAAGTGCAGCAGCATGGGAAGTGTCTGCAAATCACTTGGACTTCCCTGTGAAGGGAAAAATCTTAGTGGCATGCAGCTCTGCCATCAACCCTCTGAGCTCTTCCTTGAGCTGTGTTTATCCTGCTTCAGCCTGTGAAAGGATTGTTCCATGGTGTGAGGCTTCATGTGCCCTTTTTTACCAACTTATTTCCCAGTCCTGGGGAACTGAGGTCTCTTGGATCTGTTGGAAATGTGCTGTGTTTAGGGACCTGCTTATCCTGACAAACCTGAGCCCTGGGTCTTGTGATTTATTTGCAGATATCCTGAGGGGACACAACTTCTCTCTTGTCCAAGGACCCAAGCAGGTTAATAAAAGGACTTGATGTGCTCAGGAGCTGCAGAAATGGGCCTACATGATTAATGTAGATGTAACATGCTATTGAATCCCAGCTGACTCTGAGGACCAGGGTCTGGACATTTCTATCTTTGAATTTTATCCATGTGAGAGCTAAATCTGGTGTAAGAAGTAAGGGCAGTGTAGAATAAACTTGCTCAAGTGTTTTCCTCTTCATCTGCTACAGACTTTGTCAGGTGTGTGACCACAAAAAGCAGTGGAGTTTGATTTCTCCTTAAGTGATAAATAGGACCATGCAAAAGGAGGCTGAAAAAACAATATTCTTTTTTTTTAAACTGTATCTGACCTGCAATCTGCCTTTTCAGAGAAATGTAGAGAATTGTTTTGTCTTAAGAGCATAATTATCAATTGCTTTCAAGATTTGCACTCACTTGGAGATTAGGAGAAAGTGGAAATCAGGGATGCCCTCATAGGACGAGACAAATTTAGATGAACCTTTTATTAAGGAGTTCACTTAGTTTCTGCTGTAATACTGTGCCATCACCATCAAAAAGGGTGTTTTTTTTTTCCCCCTAGCTCAGTTTCTCTATAAATATTGATCAAACTTCTTTCTTCCCAAGAGACCCTAATCATTTTTAGAAATTTCTCAGTGCTTTCCAGACTCTTTCCCATGGAAGTGCAGCTTCCCAGAGTGTGAAATGCAGTCCTAGCTCTGTCAGTGTAGAGCTACTCTGCTTCTACACTTGTTCCCACTGCTTTTGGGCTCTCCAGGCAGCTCTGGCTTGCTCCTGGTGATGCTGGAAGGTGCTGTGCCAGCAATCCTAATTAGGAGTGCCATGAGCCACAGTCAGGAGCAGAGCAGCTAACTGGGACAAACAAATGTGCAAGTGGCACTATAATTCAAGTTGCAGGGGAGTGGAGCAGGAATAGTTTGCAAATGTCAGTGAGAAATTCAGCAAGGGCACAGGGCAGAGCTGTTACTCTGAGGATTTGCTGGAGGAGTTTTCTCAATGTCCATCAAAAGGCAGGACCTTTGCTGAGTCTTCCATCGGTTTTGGACTTGCTTTTCCTTTCTGGTGGATCCTGCATCCTCATCCAACGCTCCTCCTCTGTCCCAGCTGCTGTGCTGGTTGTCCTGACCCTCTGGTGTCCCCAGCTGTCCCCACAGCCCCTCCTGCACGGTGCCCTAGGTGGCTCTTGGTGTGGCTGAGGTGGATGCAAGCCTGGGAATTCAGCATTAATTAAGTTCCTGGCCATTAACTGCTTCACCAACTCCACTTAAGGGATTTGTCTAATTGACTGAGGAAATAGTTTGAAGTGGAGGAACATTTCTTTCCATTAATGTTCAAATGAGCTGCAAATGACTGAACTTCGAAGCCTCCATATTTCCTGAAGATAACAGGTTTTTCAAAAACGGGTATTGAACTTGGTTTTAAATCAGAAATGGATGCATTTTTATTGGGGGGATGTTTTAAGTAATTTTCTGTATAAATTATTTGAAAGCTGCAGATGACCAGTAAAGATGGGCTGTAACATTTCCCAGTCTCAGACTGGGCAATATATATATATATATATATATATATATATACATATGTGAAATACGAGAATTGTTAGTCTTTTTTGGAAAACTGATTTTTTTTAAACTGATTATTGTTTTCCATCTGGGCGGACTTGCACACAAGACTCTCACCCCCTCAGAGATGAACATAAACAGCTTAAAGGCAATGGAAATATTGGACTACAACTGCCTAAAGCAAGAAAGGGAA
>NC_031788.1:3203034-3209897 GCF_001522545.3 Parus major
TTCCTGCAGTACACACTGGGATTTCCTGCAGTACACACTGGGATTTCCTGCAGTACACACTGGGATTTCCTGCAGTACACACTGGGATTTCCTGCTCGCTGCTATGATGCTGTCTCAGGTGAAAGGGAAAAAGAAACTTTACCAAGTATTCAGCCTTTTTGGGCCACCTAAAATCAGAGGCCAGACAAAATGAAGAGAATAAAATGCTGTTCTATTTATTGAAGGGCCTTCAGGTACATCCAGGGCAGACAAAGCACCCCAGGGGCTGCACCCAAAATGGACCAGGGGTCACAGGGGTTTCACACTTTTATAACTTTGGTTCATTTGCACATTGGGGGTTAATATTCTAATTACAGCTTCAGGTAATGAAGTTATTTACCCCAAGTTTGCTGCCCCTGACTCCCTTTTGTTTCCATCTCTGGGGGCCTGAGGCAGTGAGGTGTCTTTGATTGCCAGGCCTGGAGAGGAATTGTGGTGTCTGCCCAAAGTGGGAAAGCAGCAGCTCCCAGTGTGTGTGGAGTTTGGAGTTATACACTGAGAACTGCAGGGTTACAAATAGATGGAAAATATAAAAGCTGAAATCCTAAAGGAATGAAGCTCTTCTTGCTGCCCCCAGCAGCCAGGGCTGGTGCTGAGCCCTGTGAGCAGGACAGGCTGGTGGGCAGGGCTGGCAGGGGGGTCCCTGCACAGGCTTTTATCTTGGGCAGGGAGGCTGCCCTTGCAGCTCTGGTCCTCTCATGACCACAAGAGCTCGTCCCCATCCCTAAAACAAAGATGAAAGGTGTTTCCTAGGGAGAGCAGTGATGCAATATTTACTCAGAAGATGGAGAAGCAGATAAAAGGAGTCGCTTTGTTCTTCCCCTGCTCCGTGTGATGATGCTTTGTCTTGAAGGATGTTAAAGGAAGCTGGCTGCTCAAAACAAAGCCTAAAGAAAAAAGATAATAGGGATTGACTTCTACAGGGTTTATTCAGGTTTGTAGGTCTGCATCTCATTTTTATTATGGAGAAATAATCCCTCATCCCTTCATCCAATAATAATTGGATGAAGCTAACACAAATCTACACTGCGTTAGCTTAATTCTAATTTAAAGCATATATTTGATCTATCTTTCAAAGTATTTCACTTCTTGTGATGCCAATTCAGGTTTATAACCCTGTTTTTAACCCTGAACGTGGATGTGATCATTTGTCTTTGACCCAAAAATGTTGCTGGTGGGAGCTGGTGGAATGGGATGAAAACCTGTGTGCCATTGAAAGAAATCCTGCACATACAAAAGCAATCTGATTTTAGATTATATTTTGAGTATTCCAAACATCAAGCAATCCCAGGTAACTGCTGAAATTAATCTGCTCCTTTTTTTTTTTCTTTTTTTTTTTTTTTTCCTTTCTTTCCCCCCAGTGTCTTTTTGACCATTTCCTACAACAGGCTCTGTCTCCATGCTCAGGGTGGGTTTTGTTCAGTTAGGCAGCGATTACAGCTCTTGAAAGCCCTTGCCTGACTCTGTAATGAGGACCTGGGAGCTCAGAGCCATGGGAGAAACCTGTCAGCACAACAGCACAGATTTTATGTGTATCTAGTGCTTAGCAGAGGTAGTTTTAGAGGCTTTTATCATTTGTCAAGGAAGAGTTAGGAAGGGAAAAAAAAAATCAGAATGAATGGGTAGTGTCAGAAATTTCTCTGGCTCTGTAGTGAAGGGGATACATTCAGTATTCCCTGTGATGCAGGTTCAAAGTGATCTGGGAGGTTTCTCTGCTGGGTAAGAACAATCCCAGGATATGAGGTGGTCTGAGAGAGGTGTGAGGGATAAATGGTGTGGGAGCATTTCCTGGTCAAATGGAGCTGCTGGGCAGACCCCAAATGGAGCACTGGGCTCTGTGGCTGTGCCTTAGCAGCACCCTGGGCTCTGACAGCTCAGAGCTGGGTGGTCCAAGTCACTAAACCAGGATCTTGTGGAGGTCTCTGGGGCACCAAATGTAAAAGTGTCCCGTTCTTTTCCCCAGGATCAGGATAGACGAGCAGAGAGATGGTTTTCACATTTGGACTTAGGATGTTTATTTTACCTTCTCTATATTACACTTTTACAGACAGTGAGCACTTCTACACACTCACCTAACAAGCTCCAGATGGCCACCTCAGGCTCTGTCCTCTGTCTGCATTGCTTGTACTGATTTAACACATGGTTCTATGTGTTAAATCAGTACAAGCAATGCAGGAGAGACAGCTCCCAAACTCAGTGAGCCCTCCTGCTGGCCATGAGACACAGGAAACTGTGGTGTTGGATTTTAAATATAGGGAAAGGAAGTAAGTACATAAAAGTGCTTTTTAGATGCCTTTGAGCTCCAGTTTCGCTGACACATCTGGGTCCTGCTGGGTGAAGACTCTTAGCTCTGTGGACCTGTGTTTTCCACCACAGCTCCATGAAGGTTTGACTAGTGGCTGCTTGTGAGTGGCAGCACACTGTACCTGCCCAAGGAGCAAAGTGACCTTGAGGAGACTCACTCAGTCTAGCACTCATTTGCTTTTAAGCACAAACTATCCAATTAGCAAATGGTAACTAATTTATTTTTATGTTTAACCCGATAACCAAACACCTGTGCTCCACACTTTTTCACCCCAATCACCCAACACCACCCAAAACCATGAAGAAGAAGGAAGAAAAGCAAAGGCAAGCCAATGCCCAAGAACCTCCATCTTGTCTCTTATTCATTGCTATATCTCAACCTCTAAACTCTGTATTTTTCACCCAGTGGCTTAACATAATTCTAATTCACCCATTCATATTCCCAGATTCTCCACTTGGTTATAGAAGCCTTCTCCATGGTCTAAAGTTAAACCCAGTGTTCTCTCAAGTGTCTGAGCCTGTAGATAAAGGGACATTTGCTGTGCCTGGGACTCCAACAGACTCTGACTCTGCTAACAGAAAAGCTGAATCCTAAGGCATCAGCAGCAGGGCAAGGTCCAGGAGCCAGTGCCAGAGAGTTTTGTGTTGAGGAAGGGATGCTGTGTCTCCTCTCTGCAGCTGAAGCATGGCTGAGAGCCCTCAGAGGGTCAGACCTTGGTGGAAATGGAGAACATCCCTTAGCAGGGTGAGGTGTCCCCAGCTCTGCTGAGGAAACTTCTCTTGAAGACTTCTGGGCAGCTCCTACTGCTCCAGAGGTTGCCCACCCAGCTGGAACATAATGTATAGGTGGTATTCTGTTGAAAATTAGTTTTCTTCATGCCTAATGTCCTCAGTTCATTCATCTGTTGAAAGGAAATGATTGCAGTAGCACTCTAAATGCCTTTAAGAGACTTTTTGTAGTTCCTGTGCAGTCACACACATCTCTTATTTTCCCCTCAAGGCTGCTGAGGAAAAGCCCAAATGATAAATCTGTGAAGACAACTAATGGGAAATTATATTGATTGTTCTTTCAGAGTGTTACTTTTTATGCCAGTGGTCTGTGTGTCAACTGCTCAGGTTGGGGGTTTCTTTTTTTAAACAGGTTCTGTTGAGGGACCTCAGGGATGTTTGGGAAGACAGCAGGGGGTGCAGGGAGCTGGTAGTAGATTGTTTTAATTGACTTTAAATGCCATGTTTGTGAGAAATAACAGATGATACCCAATTCCTGAGTGCCTCATTTCTGCCTGTTAAGTATCTCTAGTGTAAGGGTTTTTTCTGGCCCTATGAGGACAACTTTTAGCACTCCTGATTTCAGCCTTCTCTGTTGATGGAAGGAATGTTTTCTGATGAGCAGCTCCCACACAGACAAAGCTGTGATATCTATCCATACAATACAACTGGGGGGTAGATTCTATTGAAAAATTTCATCTTTTTTCCATCTCACCGTGGCTCTTGCACTACACTGACTCCAGCAGGGTGGGCCCAAAGCTCTCTCTGAATTTAGCCTTTGCCAATATGTCACAGTGCTCAGCACGAGCAGTTGGTTTCCAGAATAAGTGTAAAAGCTGAAAGTTTGGTTGTAACAATACCAAATTCCTGGCTTGCATGTTTGCAAGGGAATGAAAATAAAACCATATTATGCCTTAATAAACCCACTAAACCTTTCCTTAGGATTTTCCAGCTGTCACAGCCAGCTTTCATGGCCATCTCCAGCAACTCAGGAGCAGTGGGGTGTGTTTCTGATGACAGGAAACAGCTGAGTTTGATCTCCAGCCTGGCTTGACTGCATTGGCATCAATAGGTGCCCTCACAGAATTTCCTATGTGTCTCTAAAACAGCTGGGTATTGCCTTCCCTTAAATTCATGTTCAGCAGCCTTCATCTGCTTCAGATGCAACCACACTATCAGCACTAAATGACCCTTTGCTGTATTTTTGCTGCTGCCAATGTACCAGAAAATCCCTGAATTTCCCTACCCTTTATCAAAGAATTTCCTAAACTGCTCAAGAAAATATTGTGCTGTTGCACAATTAGCATTAATGTGTACAGGTCTCATGGAATATAAATCCTACATCCACTTTCAGTGGAATAAAAATGATGGAGTTTGTTGCCATGGACTGCCAAGAGAGAGTAAATCTCTTACTGGGACTGCTGAGAAGAGATCATGTAGCACTTTCTTGGCTCCTTGAAATGTCATCTTTAACAAACCCCATCCCATAACTCCAGATGATGTGCTGTACAGCCACTAACACTGAAAAGTTGGTGCTTCTTTGCAGCCTCAGATGTTTATCTTGAACATATGTTGTGAGAAAGGAAGAAAAGCCATTGCAGAGAAGAAACAGTCGAGGCTGTTCTGGGTGGGCAGGAGATGTGAGCTTGGTTTCACATTGGGAAATGTCAGAAGCATTGCTGGAGCGTGGGAGAAGTCACAATATTTGGTACAGGGTTTTGAGGTGCTTTTTTTTTTCCCCTTGAAAATCTCTTCTCTCTCCACCATGTGTTTTTGTGGAAGTGTCAACTGATGTTATTACACTTGGCATCCTGAACCCTAAGGTTGCTAAAAAAGAAATGTGAAGTGTGCATTTGTTTTCTCTTCAATAAAGAGGAGTTTTTTGATGCTGTAGGATCTTCGGGGCAGGTTCAGCAGTGTTTGCACACTGCCTGGTACAGGCAGTGCTGCAGCCTTTTCCCTGCCACCAAAATACAAATACACCACCAGCAGCACATTATTCTGAAGGGGAATAAAAAAAACTCAAAGAAAATCAGTCCAATCTCATGGCTTTTCATGTGCTTGACCTCTGCAGGAGCAGTTTAATTTCTGTTTTCAGCTCTTTCCTGTGCTGTGAGATGTGGTCTCACTCCCAGGTGATTGTGCAGCACACAGCAGTGTGGGTGAGGGCTCAGGGTTTGCATCCCCAGCAGCCCTGGGGCTCTGCTCTTTTGGCTCCTGTAGGAGATATTCCCTTCCTGCTGGAATAGGCTTGGTGCAGGGAGTGGGGAAAATGAAATATGGTGAAGGGTCTGGGGGGGAACTAGGCAGGAGTGGTTGAAGTGACTTGTCTGGTTCAGCTGGAGAAGAGGAGCTTGAGGTCAGATCCCATCGAGGGCTGCAGCTCCTCCTGAGGGCCAGCTCTGATCTCTGTTCTGGGACAGGGACAGGACCCAGGGAGCAGCTGGAGTTGTGCCAGGGAGGCTCAGGCTGGATGTCAGGGCAAGGTTCTTCCCCAGAGGTGCTGGCACTGGCCAGGCTCCCCAGGGAATGGGCACGGCCCCGAGGCTGCCAGAGCTCCAGGAGCGTTTGGACAGCACTGCCAGGGATGCCCAGGGTGGGGTTGTTGGGGGGTCTGGGCAGGGCCAGGGCTGTGCTGGGGGATCCTGGGGGTCCCTCCCAGCTCAGGATATTCTGTGGTTCTGTGGGGCTACAAGAATCCATAACCTGTACAATTTGTGCAAGTGCATATCCCTGCCTTTACTCATTTACAACAAAATCTCCTCTGTAAAAGCAGAATAACTTTCAGGGTAACAAATGGGTGAATGTTAAACACTTCAATTAAAAATGTCTAATTGCCTTAAAACCCAGTGAACCCAGGAAATGAAAGGCAAAGGTGCCCTGGAGGACTGCAGCATGCAGATGTTGTGGTTGCAGTTGTCTGGAGCTGCATCTGGCCGAGCTGGGCTGTGAGAGAGCGTGAGAGCCCCAGTGTTCCCCAGCAGTCTGCCCAGACAGGCAGGCTGTGTGCCCAGCCCCAGCTGCTCAAAGCCACCATTGTGGGGACCAGCACTGGCTCCAGGGATCCACGGGAAACCTTCCTGGGGCTGCCAGAGATGCTGGGATGGCTCCTGCCAACCTCCTGGATGCAGCTGGGGGTCACTGGGGGCTTCACGCTGTGCCCCACGGGAATCTGTGTGTGCAGATTCCATGTGCTGTTAGAGCTTTGGGGTAAATGTTCTCATCCTGATTAGATGCAGCATTGCTGTTATCAGTGTTTAATGGTATATTGTGTCTGCTTAGGGTCATTTGGTAAGGATTTGCTTCTTTTCCTCTTCCCTCGAAACTTCATAACCGTGCTTTTTGTTATGTGGTATCAAATCCCCTCTTTTTTTAAAACTATGAACATAACAAAGCAGTTATAATCTGTTTTATCCTGTTATAAATTTGTGAATGCTATGGTAATGGTACAGAATGTACTTCTAATCTCTTGTTTAAAGTTTGAGTTAATCTTTTATTTATATATGTATAGACTCGAAACCCCTAAGGTGCTTCAACACCCCTCTCTCTGCAGCAAGCACCACCGAATTTCTTTTTTGCACGCAGTGTGTGTAGCTGTATATCTGTGTGATCATCACTGCAAAGCAGCTCCATGACTTAAAGGAGGTTTCCTGCTCTAGAAACGTGGGTTTATTTACCTTGCCTGCTTAATAAAGAGAGTGTCTGCCAACCCTAACTGTGTTTTGTGGCTTCTTGACTTGGGGTTTAACCCC
>NC_031788.1:3210371-3216701 GCF_001522545.3 Parus major
ACAATCAAGGCCCACACAGGGTTTAACCCCACAGGACAATCAAGGCCCACATAGGGTTTAACCCTATGGAACAGTCAAGGCCCACACAGGGTTTAACCCCACAGGACAGTCAAGGTCCACATGGGGTTTAACCCCATGGAACAATCAAGGCCCACATAGGGTTTAACCCCATGGAATAATCAAGGCCCACACAGGGTTTAACCCCATGGAACAATCAAGGCCCACACAGGGTTTAACCCCATGGAACAATCAAGGCCCACACAGATGCTCACTCAGCCACCAGTGGGGTGGGACAGAGTCAGAACGGGAACAGTGACAGCTCCTGAGGAAACATGAAGGCAGTTTAATGGGGTGTACACAAAAGGTGCACACACAAAGCCAGCAAGGAGTTCATTCCCTGCTCCCCATGGCTGGGCAGGAGTTCAGCCATTCCCAGGGGAGCTGGGCTCCAGCACACTCAGGGGTGGCTCCAAATGTTCCCCTCTTCTTTCCTCTTCCCCCAGTGTATTTACAGAGTCTGATGTCACAAGGTCTGGAATATCCCTGGGGTCAGTTGTGGTCACCTGTCCTGGCTGTGTCCCCACACACCCCCAGTGTGTCCATACGAGGAGCAGAAAATCCCTTGGCTCTGTGCAATCCCTGCTCAGCAATAACAAAAACATCTCCATTATCAACCCTGTGTTCAGCACAAATCCAAACCCCAGCCCCAAAGCAGCCCCTGGGAAGAGAATTAACTCTATCCCAGCTGAACCAGCACACTTCAGTGTCTGAAAGCCTTCACTGACCATGAACAAGGTGTGTTAAACTCTGTTAAACCAAACTTGTGCTTTAATTGGTGTTTTTCTTTCTGCAAAGATCTGGGCAGTGTGTGCTGGGTGAGGGGAGTATTTCAGCAGCCTGGGCTTTGGGGTGCTGCTCTTCTACCTCCTGCTGTAGGATTGCTGTTTCAGTTTATTTCTAGTGGAAACTCTAAAATGAGAGTGGGAAAAGATACTGAGATTAGGCTGGGGAAAGGAGGGAAGCTTTGAAGGCAAGAAGAGCTTGCAGGGAGAAGTCAGACACGTTTCCCTGACAAGCTGGCAGTCAGAGGGATGTGCAGTGGTGCTGCTGTGCATCTGCTGTGCCTCAGTCAAGTTGAAGAATTAGCAAGCAGGGGAGCTGTAGGTGATGTTTTGTAGCTGACTTGTGCAGTGACTGGTTGTACACCCAGATTTTGGTACCACGAGTGAGGATTTTGTAGCAGAGATTGTAGCCTGTGAATGGTTAATCTTATCTCCTTTTAAACTTGAACTTTAAAATTGAAACAGACCGTAATAATGCTGAGATTGGGCTCTGCTGAGTTTATAGCCAAAGTAAGTTAATGATGTAGTCCTTTTCTGCCTCCTCATCACTGCCCTCATTCCCAGAACACTTCATGTGCCTGTTTTGATTTTCTTTCAAAATCAAAGACATCCATACTGGGAGGCACTATGAAGTCGCCATAATAAACAACCACGAAGGGATGACACAAAGTCATTTTCTTTAGTGAGAAAAGTCAAGGTCTATAGCAACCTTGTGACAAAAGCAAATCTAGCATCAGCTATTCAATTTAACATCAGCCAGCAAACTGGAAATGTGCAGCAAAGAAAAGGTGAGTGACTCTGCAGAGGAGGGTGGGAGCAGAGGAGTCGATGGCAGATGTTGGGAGTTGTTGTACTGTCAAGCATGGGATGGCCTCTGTGCCCCTGGGGATGGCTGCTGGTGCCTCTGGATGTGATGCTGTCCAAAACTGGTGATTCCTGCTGGGATCCCCATGTCAGAGGAGGAGAGGAGATGGGAATTCTGCAATCACACAGCAGAGAGGGGCACAGGGACTTCCCCCTGTTACACTGAGAGAGCTCCTGGTTGAAACACTGGTTTGGGTGGAAATAAACACTTCTGAATAAGCAAATCTTGCTGTCTGAAGGGAATTTATCAAGAGTGTGATTCACTGTAATCGGGTTATTAATGTTCAGTGGGTCCTGACACATCAAAGGCACTCGTGTGTCTGAATGCATCTTAGTGCAAAGCAAAGCCTTTCCGAGGAAAACTCAACAGGGAAGTTCTTCAGAAGGGGGAACGTCAGCCCAGGGCAGCCTGTCACAAAGCAGCCAAGGCTGTTCCAGCTTTTCCAGCCGAGTCTTGGGCTCAGACTTTAAGACTTGCATTCCTGCTCTGGTTCAGTCCCTATCAATGCTGTCACACGAGGATACCTCTATAATATCAATGACATTAATGAGCTCTCCTTTAAAGTTCTGGTTATTCCTTCCCTTTATCGGGGTGGCTGTGCTGGTTATCTCAGGGTGGCCCCTGTGGGAGAGTGCCAGGAGCTGGGGGGGCTGCACTGCCCAGCTGCTCTCTGGGGCTGGGGCCCCCCTGCTGCAGGTGCCCCCAAAAGTCACTCTGAAAAGGTTTAACAGGACAAGGCTGGGAGGACAAAAGACCCTTCTGTGGAAGTGGCTTCTCGGGCAGTTCCCTGCACAGCTCAGGAAGGTGGGCACCAAAGTCTCACCCTGGGGTGAATTGGTGGGAATATCTCACTTTGAGGGGCTTCATTTCTTAGGATTTTAGCTGTTATATTTCCCATCTATTTGTAACCCTGCAGTTCTCAGTGTATAACTCCAAACTCCACACACACTGGGAGCTGCTGCTTTCCCACTTTGGGCAGACACCACAATTCCTCTCCAGGCCTGGCAATCAAAGACACCTCACTGCCTCAGGCCCCCAGAGATGGAAACAAAAGGGAGTTGGGGGGCAGCAAACCTGGGGTAAATAACTTCATTACCTGAAGCTGTAATTAGAATATTAACCCCCAATGTGCAAATGAACCAAACTTATAAAAGTGTGAAACCCCTGTGACCCCTGGTCCATTTTGGGTGCAGCCCCTGGGGTGCTTTGTCTGTCCTGGATGTACCTGAAGGCCCTTCAATAAATAGAACTGCTTTTTATTCTCTTCATTTTGTCTGGTGCCTGTTTTTAAGTAAGCCCAAAAAGGCATCAGTGTTCTTTAGGATAGAAAAAATGGGGCTGTAGTCCTCATGTGCTGGAATGCCATTTTTTATTTTTTATTTTTTAAATTATTATTAACAGATGGCATTTCTAGGAGAAAGGTTAACAGGAGATAATTTGAGTTTTATTTTCAAAGACAGAGAAATCTCATGTCCCACACAGAATAAGTACAAGGAGGATGGACAGAAAGATTAGAAAAGCTTCCATAGCATTAACGTCTGATACATCTATTTATTATGCTTATTACTTGATTTTGTCAAGTGGCAAAGACAGTAAAAATTCTTTATCAAGCATTTCCAGAACACCATTAACTTCTTTAGACCTTGTGAGTGTTGCACAGCACTTATGGCAGAGCCACTCAGTAAATCACCATAAAAAGAATACTATGTCTGGAGGTGGATAAGCATGATTATTTAAATAGGAAATAATTTTGGTCAAGTAAAATGCTAAGTTGTTTTTTTTTTTTAAGAAACAGCTTCTCAAGAGAATATTCTGTCTCCTGTATAAATTTAGCAGAGAAGATTATCAGTTGATTTGCCTCTGCTTCATACTCAAGTATTCAAAGCTGCTAAAGAGTTTTTGCCTTAAACTTCCCTGGGTTTTTTCATCCTAATTTATTCTGTATTTCCAATTAAGCTGTATGTTGTTTAAAAAGAAAAGAAGTTATGTATTTTTTTTAAATTTTTTTCTCCTAAAAAATAAGTTTTTCTTCTAGCTGAATAAATCCCCAATGGAATCTTCCTCCAGCTTTTATTGAGACAAAATTACAATAGTTTTTCTAGAAGATCAAGATTGTATTTTTCACTCTGGAGTTAATGTGGCCTCTGCAGAAGTCAAGGATACGCACGTGATGTGATTATTATAGCATTCCTCTGCCTCCAAATTCAAATGTACAACACTTACAAGAGTTTATAGTGTAAGAAAACAACGTATTTAGGTTTTATTTTAAATTTGGGGGGTAATTTCACTGCAGTTTAGCACAGCAGCAGCTATGGGTGCTGGGGTCAGGCTGTAGGTGATTTTCCTCTTGCCAGGAATGACTGAAGAGCAGTGCCCAGGCACCCTAAGGAGACACTGAAGGGTTGTTTTAGGGCCCAGGGATGGTGGTGTCACTCAGGTGTGATGCTACCCTGCAGGATTTCAAAATCATTGTTAATTTGTTGGGTTTTTTTCCTCAGCCTGCCATTGGCACCACAACTGTAGGAGCTGAGAAATCACCTTTGAAATATCTTTACTGCTGATGGAGAGGGTTGAAGTGGTGGATGTAAGGCTTAATTGTGCATTTTTATGATTATTTAGGAAAAAGTGGTGATGGACAGGGCTGAGCTGCCTGGGATGTGGCAGAGGGGGAAAGCTCCAGCTGTGCTTGAACTGAGGAGTTTTGTAATATCAGATAATGGCTTCATGTTCCCCTCCAGGTACAGGATTTCTTAATTCCCAGGTGTGGGTATTTCCCATAAACCTGGAGTTTATGCATCCCTGGGAATGGCAAAGCCAAGGAGCTCACCTCTGTGAAGAAAATAGGAAAATTTCTCTTTTGTAGTGCAAATTTTGAATTTGTCCTGGGCTGCATGGGGTGGAAGGATGGTGAGATTCCTGCAAAGACTGTGCCAGAGGATATTTTCTGACTGTGGGACTTGTGTCTGCTGTGTCCCCAGCTCTGTGCAGCCCTGGCAGAAGCTGCATCATTCTCACCCTGCCTGGGTGTCCCTGGGGCCCTCTGGGGTCACCAGGACACCAAAGTAACCAGAATTTCCCTGGCATTATTGAGTACTCGGATTTTCAGACTCTCAGGCTGTAACTCTTGAGCCCCTTAACTGCAATGAGGGTTTGTCAAGAACAAAATAATTGGAAAAGCAGGGCTGTGGTTTCAGGTGTCAGCACTATCAGATTTTTCCCTAAAGCCTGCTTTAAAGACACATAAGGACGCTGTATTTCTGTGCTCATACAACTGCCTAATGTTGTTTTAAGATGCTTTCAAGAGTGTGACAGTAGATATGTTTTATTAGATACCTGTAGCAAATACCCAGTGATTTACATATTACTATCAAACATTAGTATGCAGAGGAAAATTAATTACTGCGCACAGCACTTACAGGCAAAGGCAAGGCACTTTCTTGATAATTACAGTATCACTGCAGAGTAAATACATCTCTCTTCTTTGGACAATGTAATTTATAGCATCTCTGGAGCAGTTTGACTGCTGTACTTCTGTTCCCAGAATGATTTTCTGTGTGGAGTAGCTGTGGCTCCTCAGAGCTGGAACTGGAGCTGTTTGCTCAGAGCCTCTGGAAACCACAGCAGCAGTACCTGCACTTGGTGTGTTTCTCTTGGATTCATGAGCTGCTGAATTTTGGGAGTTGGGAATAAAGCAAATTGGCTTTTTTTTTTAAACTCCTTGCTCAACTGAGAGGGAAAACGGACAAAATAAAATTCAGAAATAAAAAAAAAAAACAAACAGTGCTAACTTCTGGTGCCAAGTTTTTTGAAAGGTAAATCACAAAAGTCATAAATTTAGACATTCTGGCAGCACCTCTGCTGAGGACACACTGCTTTAGCCTTTCTGCTCTGACAGGATGTGCTGTGAGGATTAAACATTAAATGTGCCCCTGAAGGAACGAGGTCTCTCTGTTCTCTGCCTGATGCAATGCTCAGTTTTGAAGCTCCTGGAGCTTTCACCACCCTGTGCCATTGGTGGTCATCAGCCTTTGGCCACCAAAGCAATATCAAGAGAGGGAATGGTGATTGCTTCAGTGCTTAGAACACAAGAAAACAGTGAAATAAAAAACATTTCCAAACTAATGGGACCCTACTTCTGCCTTCCCAGTGACTCCTGTGTCTCTGATTGGTGACCAAACCTTGGGTGTTTTGGACAAACTTCCATGTTTGTCTTAATTCCTGGGGGAGTTATGTTGGTTTTAGTTTAATTATCTGCTTTTATAACTCACATTTTTCTGCTCCTGTTTGTCAGGGGCATTACTTTACCAACAAAAATTATTTCAACCAACCAAAAAATCCCCCAAATCACACTTTATATGCTTTGTTGGTCAGATCTGTGAAATTTTAAATTCATGGTACTATTAATTAGTGCCATTAAGATTATGTAGTCTCATCATATTTAAAGATAAGCCTCAGGTAATAGTTAATGGTGCTGCAAAGTATATTAATAAAATTACTTGTAGTAATTAAGGGAGAAATGGAGGAGTGTGAGAGAAGTTTGGAGTGTTAAGTTAGGAAGGAATGGGAATGCAGCCCAAGGGGTTTCTGGCTGGCTGTCCCATCCTCCCCACCGTGTGTGGCTGG
>NC_031788.1:3217135-3247979 GCF_001522545.3 Parus major
GCTTGTCTGGGCACTCGTGTTTGCACAGAGGCAGCTCAGCAGTGGATTGACCCCTAAGTGTAACATAAGTAAGAAAGGATGGATTTAATTCTCTTCATTTACTCAGAAGAATTAGTCATGGATCATTTGCAGTGCTTTTGCTGCTGCAGACAGGCAGTGTAAAGACCTGAAGATTGATTCCTGTTGCTGCTTTGAAGGAAGCATCTCAAGGAGTTGTGTTGTCAGAGTATGTTGGGTCTGTATTTTAATCAATAATGGGACAGGGCTGCAGGTGGGCACTCCTTGAGCTTTTTATTCAGCATCAGCCTCATCAGTACAGGGTGAGACATGGAAGATGGTGAAAGCTCATGCCATTACATCAGCAAACCACCTTTCTTGGTTACAATGCCTTTTAAAAAACCTTCTAGCCAATAGCATAATGTTAAAAGCTTACAAATGTTTGCTTTAGCCAGTCATTAAAACTAACTATACACTTTGCCTCTAGCAATGCCTGCTTGTCACAGCCTAAAACAATGGATAAAGCTGCATTATTAAACTTACATGTTTCTATTATCTTGACTGTCTCTACACAGCTCAAAAACACAGCCTTATTGTTCCCTGTCCTGGAATATCTGTACTCTTGCATCTTCTATTCTGAAATCTGCTTTCACACAGCTTCTGAGAGTTTTCTGCCTTTCTTATTTCCCACAAAAGTATTTCCAGATTTGGACATTTTGTGTTATCAACAACCTCTGGCACCTCAAGTCACCCATGTAAGAGCTTTGGCTTTGAGCACAGCTGACTGTCACTGGTCCATTTTGTGTCCATTCTTCCTTCTGTGCATGTAACTGGGTGCTCATTTACAGCTAATCACTAAAATCAAAGGGGTTTTATCCACTATAGAAAGGTTTCCCATCTTGCCAGTCTGTTTGCTTATATAATTGATGATATCATATATAATTTATTGCATCAGCTAAACATGGAATTTGGCAGAGTGGAGATGAAGAGACACCCCTGTCCCATTCTGCCTCCCCTTGTAAAGCCCAAAGCATTCCCTCCCTGAGCCCTGTGGTCATTTCTGCCCCTTACAAACATCACTGCTCATCCTCCACTCACCTGCTCTGATTGCTGTCAAGAGGAAAAGGTGGTACCTGCATTGTGCTTTTCTTTCTCTGGCTTCAAGCTGTGGCACTAATGGCATTCCTGTAATTAAATGTTAATAGAAAAGGTAAAATATTGTCTTAGGCTCTCTATTTTGGAGAGAAAAGAAGAATTGAATGGTAGTTAATGGCTCCATGGCCTCTTTGCAGTCCCATGCCCTGCACAGCTCTGTGCTAAATACCAAAACCTCCATGACTGCAGGATTTTAGTTCCTTCTGGAAGTCCTTCTCTGTATTTAAATGAATTTGATCTTTCCTCCTGATGCAATAGTTAACAGTGAATAAAAGCAGGTCTCCCTGACAGTACATGAATATCTATGTTTGCTGAATTTCCAAGCCATGTTTCTCTCTTCTGGTGTTGCTTGGTGCTATTTGTGGCTTCCTCAGATAATTTTTGTTGTTGTTTTTGTTGGGTTTTTTTGCTGGCTGCTTCAGAACAGACAGAAAAAAAAACCAACCAAAAAACAACCCCCAAAAAAAGGCAATTGGAAGATTAATGACAATTGCAATTCTAGTGACCCATCAACCACTACTCAGCCTTAAAGGAACACTGAGGGGAAAAGAAGCTTCAATGAACAGTTCAGATATGAATTAATTCACAGTTTTAAATAAAAACTGTTTGGGAATTTTTAATTGTAATTGTTTTATGGTAAAAAGTGTGTAAAAGTCAGTTTTTCAGTGGAAGTTTGAAGACAAATTTGAAGACAAACAAGCAACTTCCTTCTTACACTTTAAAGGAAACAAGAGATGCTTTTCTCATGGTCCTACAAAAATATTGGTTCTTGGATTGAAGTGTCTGAACTGTCTCCTAGTGATTTCCTCTTGAACTGGAGAAATTGTGGCTTTTTATGCTCTGAATTCCTCCCTGCCTGGGACTTGTGAAGCTGCTGGATAAAAGTCTTGAGCTGCATCTCCTGCAGTAACATTCCTGAATTCTGATGGATCCCCAGTGCTGGAATGGAGCCTCCACAAAGGGCTGGTCCTGCCAGGAGAGGGGAGCTCAGGAGGAAAACATTCCTTCATATCAGGCTGACTTGCAGCTTTGAGGACTCAGAGAAGTGATTCTGAAATATCAAAATGTGTCATTTTGATTAAAAAGATGATCAAAACAGAGCCTGACAAGTCCTATTTCAGAGGTTAAAAGAAATTCAGCTCCTTACTCTAATTTGGAATGCAAATATTTTCATGTTTGAATTTTTTCTGACCCAGAAATTTTGAACTTAATTCAACTTCTATTATAGTCTGGCAGAAATCTCCAGTGCCTTTGATTCTTCTGTTCAGTACAGTGAAACGTTAAATTAAAATGAGAATGGCTTTGGTTTATCCAAATGAGAAATTCTTCATCAAAGTTTGGTCTCAGAGCAAACCATCAATGCGAGGGCTTCCCAATATGGATCTGCTGCCTCTTTGGAGATGCAGCTAGAGCAGAAAACATAATGCAGATTGTGTTATCCTGCCCCTGCAGTGGGCTGTGAGAGCCTGGCTGTTCAGCAGGCAGAGGAGCAGCAGATGGAGAGGCTCTGGGCTGTGTGTTCAGCTGAGCCCTTGTCTGTCTTATGGCTTTTGGGCAAATAAATCCCTTCTTCTTCCTTCACTTGCAGGGTGTGAGTACAGACCTTAGCTCTGAAGAGTGTTTCATGTGCTGATCTTTCTGCAGACGTTTGCTGCTGCCACAGAAAGAGAAAAGGCAGGAATGTGCAGAGCTGGATTTCAGCTTGTTTTCCTTAAGCTTGTTAGTTTTAGGGTGGAATTTATAAACTACTTGATGAGGTTTAGGTTTTATTTCCCCATGGAAGCCTGTGCCAGCTTCATCCCAACTGGAGCTGAACTTTGCTTATTAGAAATCTCTCACTCTTAATTTTCTTTAGTTACATAAGGAAAAAAAAATATATTTAACAAGTAAAGTGTAGAAAGCAGTTTACTTTTGATGTTTCCAAGCAGTATTATGTAATAATAGATTTTAAAAATAACTATTTCTCCACTTCTTTGTGGGGGCTGACTTGGGCAGTGGGTAGCAGAGGAAGGTCTGTGCATCAGGAGATTGCTGTGTGGGCATTTCTGTAGCTGATTCATGGCACTGGCAGAAACATCCATTGTATTTCCTGCAGTTAATGCAGGGGAAATGGGAATGCTGGCCCAGGCAGAGCCTCTTCAGAGCCCCTGAGTTAACAGGAGTTTGTCTGAGATCAACAGAGAGATGAACAGAAATTATAGATGAGGTGAATTGAGGGCTCATCGCTTTCTCTCTGCTCTGCCCACAACTTGTGATGCTGTTCTAACTGGGAAGAATAAAGTTTGGGATGAGGTTTTCTTTAGGAAGGTTAGAAAAATGCTAGTTTGCTGTGTCTCTCCAAAGTGACTGCTATGGATCATAAAGAATGGAAATTAAGAGCATCCTGCCTCTGTTCCTGCCACTGCAGCTGCTCCATGTGCAGAATTACTCTGGATGGAGGAGAGGGCTTTTGGCTTTTAAATTCCAAGTTGCTATTTTGATCCTGGATAACCTCTGAAAGGCCCTGCCTCTGCCAGCTCTCCTGTGCTGTGGGAATGATTTACTGGCTCCTTTATCCTCATTTAAAAATAAACACCTGTTCAGTGCAGTCCTGCTCTGGCTTGCATTCAGACCCAGGATTTTTACATCTCTAGATGGGATTTTTGCTTTTTAAAGTGGGTGTTCCACCTTGATTTCCTGTTCCTGCTCCTACAGATGGGTGGCTGTGTTCAGGAGAGGCACATTGTGCCTCTGGAACCTGGTCCCTGCCACACAGCAGGTGACACTCCATCCCAGCTCTGGCCAGCACTTGCAGATGACTTTGTGGGGCTGTTTTTCCTTCAGGTGAAAGCAAAGGCAGCTCAAGCAGTGAGGAAAACAATTCTGCTGCTATGCAGGAGCCTAATCCAAACCAGTGGCTGTGTGGTGAGAGCGAGCAGGAGTCATCGCTCTCGGGGAGGAGATGTGGGCTGAGAGAGCTGAGCTGAGCTCTGCACGTAGCTGGGATGAGGTGTGAGGTAAAAATGTGTCTCTAACGCACCACAGGAAGTTTTCTGTTGCAATTTGCAGCTTGCAAACTTTTTCTTGGATTATTTGGAAGAGGCCTAGGCCAGACACTGCTCATTCCAGCCAGTTCTGAGCTCTGAACTCCGCTCAGGAGCCCAAAACAACCTTGTGTTTCCTTGAGAACACTGCCCTGGAAGGGAGTTCACTCCCTCACTAGCATCTCACCAGCTGCCATCACAAAAATCAGGTTTCAGACACAGGGAATGCCTGCTCTAAATTCTGCTTTCAATTCCAAGAACTTCCCCCTTCTAATGGCCATCTTGGGCATTATGAGATCCATATGCTTATGTAGACTGTCTAGGAGCTTTTAGATTTGTGAGGAGGAACTCATGAGCTAAATTTGGAGCCATTAAACCACAGTTCCTCTCTTGAGAGAAATTTTCCCGAAACAAAAATTGGATTTGATCAAGATGTTCCTGTTTGCATTGCAGCTTTCATTCCCTGGAGGGTTATTTCATTAACATGTGACATCTGCTGTGGATCTGGAGAGGTGATATTGAAAATGGAGCTAAAGGAAATAGGGCAAATAAAACATTCTTGTATTGGCTGGGAAGGAATTGGGCATTAAAGGGAACTGAAAGATGGAGAGGAGGGGTGGGGTTATAGTGAGAGACAGGAAAGAGTTAATGTTTGGAGCATCCTGTACCTTAAAGGCATCTTGTGGCCTTTCCTTTGATTTTGGGGCATTGAATTGAGAGGAGCTGGTTTTGAGGGTTCCAAGGTCCTTTCCTTCCAGATGGTATTGAATAACAGAATTGCTGAGGTTAGATGGTGTCTCTAGAGATCCTTAAATATTTTCTCTGTCCTCAAAGCAGGGTCAGCTGGAGCAGGTTGTTCTGGGTCTAATATCTCCAAGGGTGGAAACTGCACAGCTTTTACGGGCAGATCTGTTTTAGTGTTCAAATTAATTTTTATGTTTAAATGAGAATAACAGCACTTCACCTTTTCCTCCTCTTGTCCTTTTGCTGGACACCAGTGAGAGGAGAGTTCCTCCATCACCTTTGTTCCCTTCTTTAGAGGAGCCAGCTGTACCTGTGAGCTGCTGCTCACCACAGTCCCTTTAGCACAGCTTCTTGCTGTCTTCATCTCTTCTTGTTTTTTTGCCTAAATCTGTCTTTTTTTTTCCCTTTACCTGTTGTCACACTCCTGGGCTCTCAGACTTTCACTGCTAGCTCACCTCTGATTCCTGCTGATGGCACAGGGCTGGAACCAGACCCCTGTATCTCCCTCATACACATCTCCTTTTTGTCAGACTGGTGGTCAAACCTGAAAACAGATTTGAGTAAATCTATGGCAATTGGCATGTTAGTGAATGAAAGTGTGGGAGGGGATCAGTCACACCTAGGTGAAAGTCAGCAGCCAATTTATAATGGGAATTAAAGGCCATTTAAATGCTACAACAATAATCAGAGTGGTTTAGTGGGATCCTAAAGCTCATCCTTCAGGGAGATAGGAGAGAGTTCTCACAGAAGAATTTCTGCTTTGTCTTCTCCACCCTTCCCCTAATAAAAAATCCTTTATTAGCATCTATGTGAAAAGATTAAAGTTACATTTTAAATAGTGATCAAAATTCAAGTCTGTATCTCCTTTAGAAGCACCATCTAAATAAACCAGGGTATTTTAGAGCTGTGGCACTACTGGGTGCATTATCTTGGTAAGCTTTGGGAGCTGTTATTAACAGAGCTGCACAGATTCCCAAAGGAGCATCTGCAGTTCAGAGAGGGTTAAGATGAGGACACAAATCACAGAGCTCCAGCCCCTCAGTCAAAACAGGTGGAGATATTTAAAGAGGAATTGGTAAATAAAAGAATTACTCAGAATAAATAAGGAGAGGGAAAGCTTTCCCATCCTTACTTTTACTATAAAGTGCAAAATCACTGTTTTCCTGCATGTCACAGCACATCCTGAGCACGATTAACCCTTGCTGTCCCTGGCAGGTCAGGAGGCTCAGGAGTGGTTTGTACAGCCAGCAAAGGCAGCTTCACACCTCTGACCTGCCAGATTTATCCTGGGAAAAGCCCACAAACTGCACAAGTGCTGCACTTGTAGATCCCTTCCTGTGTGTGATACCCTGTGAAATCTCCTTCTGGTCCTTCACTGGGATAAATAAATTGGTGGTAGAGTCATTTATTGGCCAGATGTGCCCAAACAGCTGGAGCTGCCTCACTGCTGCTATGTCAGTGCCTTTCCCACTGATTGTTTTTTTTCCCCTTTAATATTCCTATTATGGCATATTTTTAGCTTAATTAGTAGCAGTCCTAATCTGCCTTTTTTTTTCTTTTTTTGGCATTTTGGGGCTGCAGGGGAGGCACTGGGAAGGGCAATGAGTCTCTTTCCAACTTCAGCACAGTTGGCAGTGCTGATTTGATACTGAAGAGCCATGGAAAGTAGCTCTGTAAATGATGCCCTTTGCTTCTCAGGCCAGGCTTTTCCTGTTCTCCAGGTATTTCCTCAGTTGTGCACAGCCTGTGCAATTGTGGAGTCAGGAACAGCAAAGTCAGCAGACTCCATCTTTGGTAAAATAAACCTAAATCAAAGACACTGCATTTTCCATCATGATTTACAGCAGTTATCTGTCATCCTCAGTGCCTTATTTCCAGCTGTGTCCAACACAGACCTTAAGAGAAAGACAGTGCTCCTCCCACCAAGGTAATCCTTTGGATAAAATAATCCTGTCATGATCTGCTTCCTCTAAGTGCAAATCTGAGTGTGAATCTGTATTTTCCTGTCTATATACTATGAGAAAAAAAATGACATTTATGCCATTTTACTTTGTCAGTGTTAGGTGCAGCCAATTATTTCAGCTGATGGATCTGCTTAGTCTCTAGGAGCTGTAGCTCTTTGATATCTACTGAAAGTATTTGCCACTTACAGTGCTTTACATCTTCAAAGCACTGAATAAACACTTAATTTAGTGCAGAACCCACTAGGGATGGTAAATGAATGAAAAATGTACAAACTTCCACTTAAAGGACTAAAAGGCCTTTCAGGGAGTTGATGGAAAGTTACTCTTGCTTTACACAGCATGTGATTTATGCCAGTGCTGGTTTGTACCTGCCTGGAAGGGATATCTCTGCTCAGATGATGAGATTAAAACCTCCCCCACCCTCTTTCACCTTGTTTTCAGCCATTCCTTTTATCCATGTGAAGCACCACACTCAATTGATAAAGTTATTCCAGGATATTCCAGGAAGGAAATTTGCTCCACAAAATTCCAGCTGAACCAAGCAGAGCAGTTGGACTTGGTGCTTTTAAAGGCTCCTTCCAAGCCAAATGATTTTAGGATTCAATGAAAAGCCAAAATTTCCTCTTTAAAAATTCCCCTGCTGCTCTTGTACCCAGTTTCACTGTCCTCAGTGACCTTTCCCTGGTTTTGCCAGTGCCAAGGTATCTGGCTCCTGGTGTTCTGTTCCTGTGCTGAATGGAAGCTCCTAAGGAGCCTGTGGCTTAGTTCCAGTGGATTTTCAGTGTAGAGCAAATACTTTTTCACAGTCAGGTCTGAGAGCAAGTCCAGGCATCTGGTATGAAATCTCTTCTCTTCTGTTCCTGCTTGCCTTCAAAAGTCAATGTTCTCAGCTTTTCTCAACACTGAGTCTGCTCTACCCAAAAAGAGTGTTTATTCCAGCTGTTGGTATCATTGCTGTTACCAAATAAATCACAAAGCTTAATAAAGGGGGATGATGAGTGAGCTTAATTAGTTGCAATTAAAACTGCTGCTTCCCAGCCAGTTATGGGGACTGGAAATGTTGAACTAACTCACACTGAACTTCCAGAGAGTTTCTTTTATCTTAATCCAAGCAGGGACATGGAGAGGGGGGTCTGTCCTCCAAGGCCCAGCATATTTTGTGTTTTGCAGATCACTTTGGGCTATTTCTCTGCTATAGTTTCCAGTAAATTGATATCCATGGGGGCACAATTAGAGCTGGGGCTCTGAGTGCTCCCTGCTGGCTCCCAGGGTTTGAACACAGCTCTGCTGAGAGCTGGGCTGCCCAGGGATGGCTCTGAGAGTCCTGCGAGCTGAGGCTCAGCACTGCCTTCCTGCCACTGGCCAGAGGCAGCTGCTGTGCACACCCAGCTCCCAGGCACACAGCTGTACCTGAAATCAATGAAAGGCTCACAGCAAACAGCTCTGAGTGCCCAGCAGACATGATACACAGCAGGATCTATTTTTACTTGATGAAATTTGATTCTCGAGGTGTTTTCATCCTCCTGCAAGAGTTGGGTTGGACATGGTTTAGTCATTAGTGCCTCCAAGCAGCTGGTTCCCTTTGCTGTGCTCTGAATCCCTCATGGGTTTAGTAGTAAAAATCTAACACAAATTACTTTGCTAATCTATCTTTTGTAAATACCACTGCAAAAGAGGCAAACTTTGCATTCATGCATCCTTTCATTATTATGATAATTAATTTCAATTTATAACTAATTAATGCTGCTCTACGTCTAACCTGCCCCCTATTAGGAGTAGCAAGTGGGAATCGGTGAGTGTGTGAATTGCAGATGCTGGGCTGTGCACTGAGACAAAAACTCCCTGGCAGCAGGCAGGATCCTGCAGGGAGCTGCTCTTCCCTCCTGTCCCACTTCCCACTGCTTCAAACCGTGATGGATACCTTGGGCTTTCATCGCTGTGAGGTGTGAGGGGGAAGGTGAGAAGTGGGAATGCTTTGTAATTAAAAGTAACAATTTAGCTGACAGTGTGATCAGAAATACAAACCTGTCTGGTGGAGCAAGGAGAGGGGAGGAGGAAATCAAAATCTTGCTGTGCACAGGTGCTCTTTGATCTCAGTTCTAATTCAGAGCAGCCCAGTCCTGCTGCAGGTGGCATTAGATAAGAGGATGAATTCCCTGGATAGATTTTGCTGGCACTCTGAAGCAATTAGCTTTTGCTTGTTTGTAAAGTGAACATAACCAGGTACTCCCACTCTTCCCAAAAAAAAGGGTTTGAGACATCCCCATCTCCCGAATGGATTAATTACAGTTTCATCTCCCTCCTGGATCAATTATAGGAGTCTATGCTACTGGCTTTGCTAGGGGGGTTTCTTGTTCCCTTTCTCTCTTTCTCTCTTTTCTCCCCTGAAAGGTGCTCCTGAAGTGAAATCCCTCTGAATGGGTGTAAAGCAAAAAGTTCAGAAACTCTGTAACATTGAACTGAGTTTAATAGTTTTAGTTCCTGGGCCAGGGAGTTCCTGGCTGGCATGTGATGACATTCCTGAAGGTGGAGCAGGAATGGGGGACCATGCAAAAATTCCTGGGGGAAGCAGAGCTGCAGCTCAGGGCTGGGATGCTGCACACCCTGCTCAGTGATACACCCTTATTTTCCAGACTGTCTTTATGATAAATACAAATCTCTGTGGCTGCTTTTCTGCTTTCTCCTAACTTTGTGCCAAACGACCCCTGCAAGGAATAATGATGTGCATTAGGAGCTGCAGCTGCGCCCCTGCAGCTGCAGGAGAGGCAGGCATGACCCTGCTCAGGAAGGTAAACCTAAACCCTGTTCTAAAGCCTCATTGAACAGGTATTTTCTTGCTGGTCATCTGTGGGGTGGACTGAACCCAGCCTGGGAGGCAGAGGAGAGGTCCCAGTTTGGGAGAGAGGTGTGCTGCTCCACCAGTGATCAGCTCCTGCGGCTGGAGGAGAGCTCCTGCTGCATCTTACACAGTGAACATTTTAAACAAAGCTCCTTTCTCTGTGAAGAAATGCATGGGCAAAGAGAGGCGAGAGCTCAGGCTACTTTCTCATCTATTTTGTGCTTATTTTGTACGTTTTTCAGGGCAGATCCAAGGACCCTCCTGGAGAGTGCTGTAGGAAGCGCTGGGATTGCATTTGGAGCCGTGGCTCACCCGAGTCCTTACCTCCAGCAATTAGTTTAACAAATCAGCTTTCTCAAGATCCTCAGCCATTTGCTGCCTCACAGGGTAATTGTGCGTGACTGTTCCTCATTAGACAGCAATATTTACCTCCAGGGAACGAGGATTTCAGCCTGGGATGAATCAAACTTTGGTAAATGTCACTGCTTTTGTCAGGGCTGAGATAAATGAGCCGCATGGAGCACACACAGGTTTCAGCACCTGGGTTTTGTGTTGGGGGCTGCTGGGGGGAGCCAGGACAGCTTTGACAAGGCTGATGTTTGGGAACCCTGTTCCCTTCCCCTGGAGCAGGAATTCAGAACCTGAGCAAGGCTGGAGGATGTTTTATTGTGCACAGTTGGATGGCACTGGGGACCCGTCGGCAGGGAAGCCTTGTTCGTACCAACACTGCACAGGCTGCCAAACTTGTTAGCAGTTGTGTTTTAGGGTATGCACATCTGTGATCCTGACTGGCATCCAAGTTATTCAGCCCAGTTGTGCAGGAATGCAAGAGGTAAATTCCAGCTTCAAGCCTGAAGGTCGAATCCCTCCCTTGGGTTCTCTCTGCAGGGGGAGGTGGGGATTCTCCTCTGGTTAGGGTTTGACAGAAGGGGTAAAGCCCTGCTTTGCTCACTTGACCAGGACTTATATTATCATTTTATTTATCTTTTGTTGCCTTCATGCAAATCTGTTCCAGACAGTGGATTCTTATCTCCAGGGTCCGAGCACAAGAAGTTAATGAACCATTTGAACTCCAGTAACCACTGATCTCTGTAAGCTGAATAAGCCAGGCTGCAGCTGCCTGAGCTCCCCTGAGCGCTGCAGAGGGACTGACAGGGGGGCAGGGAGAGGAGGAATAGGAGACTTCAGAGAAACAAACTGGCCTGAGATTTTTATTTTGTTTTACTTACTTTACCAGTGGTTCAGACTTTAGGGTTGGTGCCCTCCATCGAAGCAGAAAGCAGGAAAAGCAGAAGGACCCAGTGGAGGTAATTCATCCCTCCAAGGGGGATTTGTTTCTTCTGGGCTTGGAGGGTATTTATCAGGAGATGCCAGGATATGGCTGAGGCTGCCTGGTGACTGCTTGAATCTTTTCTGTAAATCTCTGGATGTGATTTGTGGGTAGATAGGGGATTGGAGTTCCCATGCCTCAGTCTTGGGTGCTCCTGAGTTTTGGGATGAGGCCAGCACAGCCACTGCCTTCTAATGGCCTGGCTTTTCACAGACTACTGCAACTGTCATGCCATTCTCTGCTGTCTGTTTTACAGAAACAATAAATGGATTTTCCCTCATGGATGGCAGGTTTACAAACAGAAAAGAGGAGGCAGGTACTTCTGTTAGGATACCAAGTGGGCTCAGCCTCCCCTCCTGGTGGTAGAACCTGGGAGAATAAAAAACCTCAACTCTGCTGTGGTTATGGACTGAAAAAACTCAAAACACACCGAAATAAAAGGAAAAAGGGAGCAATAAACCATCAAAACTAAGAAGTACTGAGAAGACTATTTACAAGAGCCTGGCTTCCCACTGCCAGAGGGCAGGGTTAGATGGGATATTGGGAATGAATTCTTCCCTGTGAGGGTGGGCAGGCCCTGGCACAGGGTGCCCAGAGAAGCTGGGGCTGCCCCTGGATCCCTGGAAGTGTCCAAGGCCAGGCTGGACAGGGTTTGGAGCAACCTGGGACAGTGGAAGGTGTCCCTGCTATGGCTGGGGTGGAATGGGATGAACCTTTAAGTTTCCTTCCAGCCCCAGCCATTCCATGTTTCTAGTGGAGCTCTGTCAGTTCAGGATGGCCAAGCAAAGGGAGCCTGGTCATCGCTGTTCTAAGAATTGAGCTGGTACTCTCAAATTTTGGTCAAATTTCAGTGGATGGGTGGGGTTTGTTTGGCTTGAGAGCCCTGAGGAGTGAGATCCATCTGTGTGAGGTGTCTGTGTCATTGACAGCTGCCCTGGAGTGACCCCTCAGCTCCCTGCACAGCCTCTGGGGAGGAGTAGGTGTTCTCAAGGAGGATCCATCTCACCAAGACTTCTCCAGGAGGCTGGGATGGCATTCAGAATAAAAGGATGAATTTCTCTTCACTATCCACAAAGAGAGCAGAGGTGATGTGGGTGTGTGTTATAAACACCTGAGATCTGGGTAAATCCCACCTGATGTGATTTCTGTTCCTTGCTGAAGCTGCTGGGATTTCAAACCATTCAGTTTGATGTGAGGGATGTTCAGCCTCACCAAATCAACTGCCTGTGTCAGATGTGGAAGGTGTTTTACTTTTGTCCTAAACTTCTCTGGATGGTGAATGTGTCACTTTCACGTGTCAGGTGAAAAATCCTTGCTGTTTGAATTACGACAGTAAGGAAAAAAAAACCTCTCACATTCTTTTGATCTTTACAATAAAACAGGATGTGGAGATTTGGAGTAAGCCACTGTCCAGTGATATTTGAGCACATCTTACTGTATCAGCTTAAAAGCTGAATAGATCCAGATATTCAGAATTCTCAAAGATCTTACTTTGTTACACTCATTTTAATGCTTTTCCAGGGCACCACAGTTCATTCTCGTCCTTGCATTTCACATGCAAAGCATCCGGTTTAAATACAAATTAGTCTGAAAACAATCCTCTCTTTACTTTAAATTTTAAAAGCTTGGAATTAGCTTTTAGGCTCATTAATATTCACAAACATAGCTTAGTTAAGCTTGCTTTAATTTCTCTGTGTGCTTTGTTAACAGGGATTATAGTGATGTTTGCATTTGCATGAGAGACTTTTAGTATTGTGCAAATTTTGGTCATTATTATGGGAAAAATGTTGAAAATCTGCCTCAGTCTCTCCTGTACTTTCTCTGACTCTTGTGCTTCTTGATAGCTTAGTGAGAGTGTTTCTTTCCATATGTATGAGGTGGATTTTGCATTTCTCTTTGAAAGGTGTTTGAGAGTTTCAGAACCCCAGAGGAGAAGGAGACTTTTGGTCTCCAGGTACGCCTTTGGCATCGCCAGGGGAGTGCACCCCTTGAAATTTGGAAAGCACATCAGCCTTGGAAAGGTCCCAGATGTGCACAGCCTTGCCTCAGCCTGTGGCACACCGTCAGTGATTGTCACCAGCCTTGGCCAAAAGAGCTGGAAAACACAGCAGCCTTTTCCTAATGATCTTCTGGAGCCAGCTCCCAGCCCAACCCCTGGATGTGCCATGTTTACAGAGGGGGAATCCTCGGCTGCTCTCCCCCTGCTGAGCTCCAGGCTGCTCAGAGCTGCTGAGGAGCAGTGGGTGAGGGACTCTGCAGCTCCTGTGCTGGGAGGCTGCTCAGCCTGAGCACTGCTGGCTGCTCCAGGAGGAGCATCCCAGCCCTGTCCTGCTGCAGGGATGGGCACAGCTCCTCCAGCTGAGACCCTGACTCCGTGCTGAGACCCTGACTGATGGCACCAGCCCATCTCAGGGCACCAACCACTGCTGCTGTTGGCTTGGGATGGTTGGGATCACCTTCTGAAAAGTGGGAGGATTTGATTTAATTTCCTTTTCTTCTTTTTCCTGAATCATAGCTTTAATGTAGGAACATTAAGTTTGGTTGTTTGGGGTTTTTTTCGATTGAGTATACCAACATTTCCAAGACATATATGACTGTCATTGTTGTGCCTTCACACTTAATTTAAAAGTTCATTTCAGCTCCCCAAGCCAAGGGAGCTTCCTATTGATAGGTGCCACAGGCACCTTGATCCTTTACCCCTGGGGGGAAGGACAGCTCAGACTGGCTGTTTTTTAATAAGAACTCGATGACAGAGAAGAGTTTGCAGCTGAAACTTGAAGCTTCTCATGTCACACCTGCCCAGGCTGCAGCCCCTCCATCCGACGGAAGCTCACCACTTCTCTGGTGAAATGGTGTCCTTGACAGTGTCAGTGAGAGGAAGGAGGTGTTATAACCTTCTGAATCTTGCAGGGTTTTTACCTGCCCATTTCTGCACTGTAGCACAGTTTAATTTCTTCCTCCCATCATGTCAGCCTGATTTAGAGCAGCTCTACAGCACAGCTTTCCTGCTAACTTCGGCCTGGATCTTGTAGAGAAGTAGCTTTTGGCAGAAGTTGTCCACAGAGACCTCTCCCTCCTGTATCAATGACCCAGACAGCTCTGTGAGTCTTTGGAGGACCTCAGGTTCTGTTTTTTTTTGTCACATCTTTGCTAGCAGGAATATCCAGGTGTGTGCCTGACTAACATTAACAAGGGCTGATTCTGGTTTAAGCTGTACAGGGAAATCAGTGTCAGAGCACCAGGGCAAGGCTTGAGCTGAGCAAAGCTGCTCTGCCTTTCTCTGGAACTTCCTTTTTCAGCTGGAACTTGGTGCAAGTGGCTCTTGGGAAGTCTGAGAGATGGGGGAAAGAAGAGAAATATTGGACATGTCCTATAGGCAACTTCCTGTGCAGAGGGAGGGTAGCAGGATTCAGATTGCTAAACCCTAAAATCTCACAAATCAGCAGCCAAGTGAAATTTATCCAGGAACTTGCCATCAGAGGGAACTTGTTTTTCTGGCTTCTTTTGACTGCATCTTGCATGTTAAAACTTTCCCTGGGATCTCTGACAAGGTGTTCCTCCCTGTCTGTGATTTCATGCACCCCTGTAATTTATCACTCTGAGAGTTTTGGCTCGTGTAGCAAGAGATGCAGCAGAATCTATAAATGAAATTTATAAATATAAACATTACTTTATAAAACAACATTATTTTGATCACACAATAAGTGAAACCTTCATTTCATATAATGTCTTCAGTGGCTCTTGGGTGTTGTTTTTTTGATGGGTGCAAGGTTAAGGGCAAAAAAATTGCAGTGGAATTTTCTGAGACCACCTTTTTCATTTGGATTTGGCAGGAAAAGGATTCATCAGTTGAGTACCAGCTGTGCCCAGTCCCATTGCTGGGGGATGCATCACAGGAGAGTGGAAGAAACACCAGAGGAAAGTCCTGGTGTAACTTCTAGGGTTGTTCTCTTTCCCACTTGAGCTAGAAAGGTGCAGAGGGTTAATGTGTCTTAGGATTTGTTTATTTATTTATTGAAATTGAATCTGATGGATTTAAGGTTTTCCATTATCCATGTCAGTGTCTAATCCTTTGTTGAATCAGTAGTACGGGATGCAGTTCTTTGTTTGTTCCAATTTAATAAATCATGGCAAAGGTTGGCAGGGGGGATAATAGTTTCTGTACCTTTTTTGGCTTAGAGTTCTTCATCCAAAGTCTCATTAAACTAATCTGTCCTGCTCAGAAAGAGGTGAGAACCTGAAGGTAACTGAAAAAAATCTAGGAGAAAAAGCAAATAATCCCTTTATTTAATGGAAGTACCAATTAAAACTTAAGTGCATGACAGTTCCATTTGTTGTTTTGGGCACTGCTCTGAATTTGTGAAGGAGATGCATGTCTCTTTTTCTTGCTTTTATCTGCTTTATAAAGTCAAGTTATGGTAAATAATACTCTGGAGAATCTTGCAAATTTCTGTGATATGTGTTCCTCCTAGGGAAGATTGTAAACTTGGGAGGTGCAGCTTGAAAACTTGTTATCAGCTGTTCTCTGTCAAATTTCTTGCTAAGGATTCATCCTCTTTTCTTTGACTCTCTAGTGAGTTTACTTTTACTCTCTATTTGTTGCTTCTTTACTGCAGTTCCTGCTGCCCTGGTCCCCAACACTGGTCACAGGTGTATTTGAGGTCTGAGATGACATGTGACATGACACAGGTGTATTATTTGAGGTCTGAGATGACATGTGACATGACACAGGTGTATTTGAGGTCTGAGATGACATGTGACATGACACAGGTGTATTATTTGAGGTCTGAGGTGACATGTGACATGACACAGGTGTATTATTTGAGGTCTGAGGTGACATGTGACATGTGACATGACACAGATGTATTGCATGAGGTCTGGGAGGGAGCCCTGGGGAATGTGCTCCTCCAGATCAGCATGGAATGGTTTGGGTTAGAAAAGATCTTAAAACTCATCTCATTCCACCCCTGCCATGGCAGGGACACCTTCCACTGTCCCAGGCTGCTCCATGCCCTGTCCAGCCTGGCCTTGGGCACTTCCAGGGATCCAGGGGCAGCCCCAGCTGCTCTGGGCACCCTGTGCCAGGGCCTGCCCACCCTCACAGGGAAGAATTTCCTCCTCATATCCAATCTAAATCTCTTCTCTTTTAGTTTAAAGCCATTCCCCCTTGTGCTGTCACTATCAGTCCCTGTCAAAAGTCACTGCCCAGCTTTCTTATAAGCTCCCTTTTAGTAGTGACAGGCCTTGGTGAGGTGTCCCTGGAGCCTTCCCTTCTCTGCACGTCTCATACAGAGTGGATTTGGGCTGGGATTTGTGTATTCAAGTGGATAAACAGATGCAAAACCCAGTTCTCTTCTTGTATTTCAAACCATCAAAACTTTTGGGGACAATATTGCACTAAAAAAAAAAAAAATCATTGTTGGCTGTAGTTTTGGAGTTTCTGCTTTCAGATCCTGATTTATTTGGATTTTTTTTGTTTGGTTCTGTCATTTAAGTAGCTCCAGCAGGGCAGTGGTTGGAGATCAGTGCTGCAAGAGGCAGAACACTTTATCCTGCCAAGCACATGCATGTGTGTTTTTGAGTCCTGCTGACTCAGATCAGAGTGCTTTAGATTACATAAAAGCATATCAGGAGAGTTTAAAAGACTTGAATTAAAACAGAGAATTCTTCACTCCAAGGTAAAGTAAAATAATGATATTTTGAGATTTGGCTTTAAAGTTTAACGAAGTAAGGTTGGTGGAAGTGCAAAATCATAGAGCATCACCAATATGGAACTAATGAAAAAGGCAGAATCATTAAATCTTCCACAGTTTGTTTTGATGAGGCAAGCCCTGCCTTGCTGGATCAAATTGAAATAAAGGGTGATTTAAGAAGTGGCTTTTGAGGCTGTGAAAATACTTTTTTCATATGTGCTTCCTTCTCTTTCCCTGTGCACCCATAAAAGCTGTTCATATACCTTACCTAAATAGAAATTAGTCACTGAATAACTGACAGAAATTTTAACTATCTTTTATTTAGGGTCAATGAGTCTTTGGATAGTTTTTATTGTGGTATTATGAGGTGACAAAAACATCAATATAGTCCCAGTAGTATGGAATTAATTACCTGAAACTTCACTGCTGCAGACAGTCTCTTTGTTTTGATTTAAACATTTAAGTTTTATCAAAGCTACAAGGTATTATTTGCATCCAGAACATCTGAATTCGGGAATGATTTTGAGCCTGAGGCTTAAGGGATGTTTGTGCATCTGTGTGAGGCTTAATGTAGCATCAAGGTTTAAGAATTGTGTGACACATTAATTTATTATTGTGAGAGAGAAGAAGGAATCTAAGGAGAAGAGAATAAGGATCCCAAAAGAACAATGAAAACATCCAGTTGCACAGATGTGTAAACTGTAAAGCTTAGCACTGGTAAAGGTGGGATTATTGTTCCTGAAAACATGTTGCAATTACTCACTCTGCTTTGGAGACCTAAGTCCTTGCACACACTTTCTCATTTTGAGATGAAAACTGCTAAGCAAGAGGAGTTTAGCTCTGCACTAACAGGATTTCTCTGCTTATGTAGAAAGGTAATTGCAAAACCAGTTGTTTTTTTTTTTAAAGGAACAACAATAAAACATCCTACCAAAGCAAAATCATCATTTTCTAGATTTAATAAAGTTCTGAAATATTTTACTCTAGCTAAATCTTTTCATATAGTTTAGACCTTCACATTTATGGTGTCCCATGCAGGGATCAGTGTTGGCAGACGTTCTTATGGAGCTATGGAAACTCTGAAGGAGGGGAGATTTAGATATTTAGGAGAAACTCCTCCCCATGAGTCCCTGGCACAGGGTGCCCAGATCAGCTGGGGGTGCCCCTGGATCCCCTGGAAGTGTCCCAGGCCAGGTTGGAGCACCCTGGTAGTGGAAGGTGTCTCTGCCATGGCACAGGGTGGAACTGGATTAATTTTAACATCCCCCATAACCATTTTATATTTCTGCCTTGAACTGGTTTTCTTAAGACAGCTGGAAAACCTGGCCAGGTTAGAAATATAAACCTGGCAATGAGATTCTTGTGTGGATTGTGGTGAAATCTGGAGCTGCAAGATTGAAATGTTTATCATTTTTTCCTTGTCTTTGAGTTAAGTTCTTACAGTTCAGGACATTTGAAATGTTGTAGAGCAGCCAGAAAAGATTACCCAGTTTATTGAATCCTCTTTGCTTTTGCCACAGTAATCACTTTTACTTGAAACAAAGAGATAGCTCAGACTATGGATTATTATACTATCATAAGAAAATGCTTGTTAAGAATGAAAGAATTATGTTATCTAAAGTAAGACCATTTTAATATTCCATGGCTCTGCAGGCTTGAAATCTTAAGTTATTGCCTTACAATCCTCTCACATAAAATCCATAAGCTCTCTGGAGGAAGGGTTCTTGTTTCAGTTCTCTCAGAAGTGGATGTCCCACCCCAGCCTGTCACCATCCTAAGGAAAACCTTGTGGAGTGAATTCTGGGCTATGTCCCACCTCTGGGACCTCCCTTTTCTAAGCAGTTTTTGCAGGATTATGTGTGAGAATAGTCCTTATAACTCAGTCACAGGAATTAAGCACAGGAAGGATCATCCAGTGGTGCTGCATCTTCTGGAAGTCAAACTACTGATTTTCACTTATTTTCCTTCCCCAGAGCCAAAAAAGGCTCTGTAGCTCTTACCAAACTGAGCTCATGTTTTGTCTAAATGTGTCTTTTGGAAACTTTTCATCTCAAACATCAAGATATGGCAGCTCCAGTCCTTCCCTTTGCTGTTTGCACCAGTGGCTAATCACCCATATACTGTAAAAAATGTGTCCCTTCTTCCTAATTTGAAATTGTCTGAGACTCTGTGGAACAGCAGCTGTGAATCTGACAGAGCAGTGTTTCATGTTCTTTCCCTGAAGTGATTTAATAATATTTAACATCTGTGGACCACTTGGTTTGCCAGGATTTTAAAAGGCTGCAGTGAGAGAGTTTGCATTATAAAGGGCACCCCACTTTTGTTCTGCTCTCACACATCCACATTTGATGACTTCTTTAGTACTTTTTGTGGGCTTGCACGTTTGCTGCACATTTATTTAGCTCTGCAGTACCAGTGTAAACATGAATTTGCTGTGTATCTTCATCTTCCATCCCTGGGTGCATTCTGCATTCTCTGTGCTGCCCTAGAAAAGAAAAAACTATCTTGGGCAGAAATAGTAACTAGGTTTGGGCAAACGTTGCAAGTGTTTTTCAGTCCTAGAAAACACAAAATTAAAACCTGGAGGGTGCACTAGTTTGTGCTTGAATTCAGGGCTGGTTTAAAAAAAAAAACAAACTCCAAACATATGAACAAATAAAACAGCCTTGTACTCTGAACAAAGATGTGCAGCAGGTATGTTTGTGCTGCTGTTGCTTTTCATAAAGAGGGGTTTTGGTGGTACAGGAAATCAGAGCTGGTTGTTTACTGAGACACATGTATTTGGAGGCAGGGCAGGGGATTTGTGCCTGCAGGTTCCACCTTGTCTGTTCTGGCTTTGTGAGATGCCCCAAAGAGCCTGGGAGGCAGGATGGTGCCAGCAGAGCTGCTGGGAGAGGAGAGAGGCTCTGGGGAAGTGCTGAGGGATGTGAGCAGTGTCTGAGCTCATCAGCACAAAACCCTGCGAGCCCCAGAGCCCTGTCAGGGTGGGGCTGCAGGGAGAGCAGGGCACCACACAGGGGTACCTGTGCCTGCTGCAGAGCCAAATGGGGCTGCTGGGGCTGTGCTAACCAAATTACCTTCCTCTTGCTGGGGCTTTGCTCTGCTTTGGCATAAGCAGCAGATATTGAGGGGTTGTTTTTGTGGGTGACAGCACAGGCTGCTTCAGAATTCCTAAGAATTAAAAAGACAATGTTTGTTGCACTGGAAGCTGCAGAGTGTAAAAAACAACATTCACTTTCCTGGTAAATTTTAAAAGGTTTAATAAAAAAAGACAAGAGGAGAAAAAGACAATAAAGCAAAGGGTTAAAAATGTCCAGGTGCTTGGCTCTCTGCCAAGAGCACACCTGGTGTTTTGAAACCCTTTATATACCATTTCTATTGCATCAACTTGGTGCATATTTATAGACCTTTATGTATATTCAAACTTTTCTATTAACTAGTTTGCATTTTCCAGGAACTGTTTAGCACTGCCAATCCTTGGTTCCATCTTTTTAGAGAGTGTTTGTTCTTGGCTTGTGAGTTTAATCCTCTTCTTATCACCTTTTAATTTGAGTTTGGCTCCTCCTTTCCACAGACAGTGAGTGTTGATAGCAGCAGGGTCCCCAACATCTGTTTACTGGAGTTATCCTAACTGAGCAGACAGTTCAAACATACTATATTGACTATTACAGCAAAGCCATTTTAACATTATACATACAGCATTTATCTCAATACTTGCAAAAAGCCAATATTATGCTGTGTATGTGTAACAAGAGGCTGAGCACTGCACTCTCTATTTGACTCTAAATTTTTCGTACCAGGGTTGGTTTGGCCACTTGGGTCTGTTGTAACAAGTGTAGGAATATCCTGAGAACTGGAAATGAGATGAGATTCCTGGCCCTGGAATTTCACTGCTTGAGAAATTCAGTATCTTTGCCACTCCCAGGATTTCCACTTGCACGTTAACTTCTCCTCTGCAGGCTTCACTTGTCTAGGGCTTTCATCTCAGTGGCACAGTGGGGCTGGAACAAGATGTTATAAAGGTTCTTTCCAAGCCAAACCATTCTGTGGTTCCATGAAATGCTGAGGATTTGTCCTGTGTTGAGCCATCCCCGTCCAGCCTGGTGCTGAGGCTGCAATCCAGCACTCATCCCTTATCTTCCCCGGGTGTTCTGGGACAAGAACAAATCACCTGCTGGTAGACACACTGGGTGTTAAGTGTCTGGATTCAGCTCTTTGATGTCCTCCAGAGGTTTTGTGCAAGTTTGATATAAATTTCCATGGTGTTAAGGACATGGGAGCTATACAGGAGCCTAATGCCAATTTGAAAAAGGTGTTAAGTGATTAGTTCCCACAGGTTTTCAGTAGGAGTTATGTGCCTGGCTGCTGCTTTCAACCTTGCTAATTGCCATCTTACAGCTTTAGGTACATTGCTACACATAAAAGTGTGTCCTGTGGTGCTTATATGACAGTTTTTCACTCACACAATAGGGACAATGTTCCTCCATTCCACAGTAATGAAGAGCACGTGAAAAATTATTAGATTCCTGAATGGTGTGGAATCATGGGCTAAACATTTAAACTAATCTAATCCTTTGAGCTGCACTTCATCATAAGCAGTTCACTGCTCATGGCCTCAGTTGCTTAATTTCTCAGCAACACCTGAAAGATTTTGCATTTGAAAGCTGAGTTTTGTGTGAAAAACATCCACGTTTAGTCCTTAGGTGGCCTCTGAAGCAAGGGGCTATGAGCACACAACGCTGGGCCAGAGGGATTGCAGGGAACACAGAGGATGCTGAGAGGGGAGGGGATGCTCGAGTGCATTTCTCTTGTTGCAGAATACTCAACAGCCTCTCCTCTGCATGGCTGCAATCCCACCGTGCTTCCAGTGGCTCTGGAAGGGATGGGATTAGAGGAGCAGTGATTAAGATTATCCTTTCCTTTTAATGCTTGTGTTATGTCTGTATTGGGATAGTCACTGTGATTATCCCCATACCCTGAGATTGATTTGTTGTCTTCAGATGATGGAGTAGGAGTGTGGCTTTTATGCAGACATATTGTGAGTGTTGAACAAACTCAATATTGGTTCAGAGCTCAGAGGATCTTTCTCTAGGCATTGGTGTGATAGAAAATCTTCTTTTATTTTGCCTTTACATGAAAGATCTGCCTCTGGCCTTCAAATACAATATTTTGGTCCATTCCTGCTCTTGGCCTCCTGTGGAATTAGTTTTTTTCAGATTTGAAGTGCTGTTTTGTTGGGTACCAGTCTGTAATGCATTTAGCTTCAAATTATGTTATATTAAAGTTCAGTGAAGCTGAATCTGTTTTTATTTCTCTGCCAGTCAAATCAATATCCTTCATCTATTTGCCAATGGGAGGCAGAAAAAAAAGAATGGCTTATGTGGGTGGCAGTGCCTTGATTGGCACACGAGAGGAACAAACAGGAGCAGATAAATTGTTTTCCATTTTTCGTGTTTCTTTGTTTTCCAGATTCCAGATTTTTGGTTTTTTTTTGTTCAGTAGGGTCTTAAGCAGCTCTGGAAATGATGGAATTTCAACTTGTGAGGAGCACATGCTGTCAGTGCAGGGTTTGCTGTCAGCTCTTCCCGAGTGAAACCCTTGAGGACCACGAGGTGCTGCAGGTGTTCCTCGTGCTGACACAGGTGATTTCCCCCATGACTCCTGCATCCTCACTAAAAGGCTGAGTTTTCTTGCAAAGAAAAACATGAATATGACCAACTGCTTAAACCAATCCCTGCCTAGAAGAAAGGCTAAGAAAGCTTCTTTCATTCTTAAAATGACAGAGTCGTAGCCTTTTGTTACTGCTCTTTTTGAGTCAGCTAAAGCTGAAATGCCACTTCAGTAGGCTGTGAGCAGAAATGAGGGAAAGCTGCACCATGGCACCAGGGAAGGATTAGTGGAGGGGAAGGATTTCAGGAATATTCCCTGATTCTGCTGCTGTCAGGCTCAGTGGGGAGAGGCTCCCTGGCACCACTGAGAGCCAGTGTGAGCTGATGAGGAGCGCTCTGACAACTCCATCATGGACAAGCTGCTGGCTGCCCTTGAGCCCTGCCATCTCCAAAGTGAGGTGACATCTGACATCTCTTGTGCTCAGCCAGCTCTGCAGTGCCTCCATCTCTTAAGTTTTAATTTAACATCTCACTTTCTAACCATGGTTGTAAAACTGGCAAGCAGGATGTAGCTGTATTTTGCTTTTCTACCTGGTTATTTTCCCAGGTAAGGTTCTCAAAGCATGATAAATCCACTTAAAGCTTAATGCAGAGTGTATTCTTAGAACTGAGATTTTTAGTGCCAAGGCTGCAATGTTTAAGTTATAAACACTTATTTAAGCAGGTTTACAGGTAGGTGTGGATATGTGTTCTTGGTTTTCTGTATGTTCCTGTCACTGGCTGAATCGAGCATTATTTTCATTAGGTTTGGCTGTTACTTTTGATTTGTCTGCATGCATTTGAATTGAAATTGGGAAAAAATGGTTTCAGGATGATTAAATACATAAAGCAGTTAAACTTACTGTCTGCAGAAGGAGAAAATAAGCTTCTAACTTTTTTTTTTTTAAACATTAAAATTGATTTACCAAAGTAACTTGGTAGATATAAACTTGAAATGGATGTAATAGATGAGCCATGCAGAAACTTCCACTTCCTTGCCTTGGGGGTGATGTAGAAGCAGTGGGGGCATTTCTGGCTCTGTGGGTGGGGGAAGCAGGAGGAGCAGGGAGCTGAGGGTTCCTGTGCTGGGCTCACTCCTGCCCTGCCTGGTGTTGGTAATTTCCCTGGATTGAGCAGCTTCATCCTGCTCTGGGATTAAGGGCTGTTTTCCTTTCCAATTCTCTCTCAAGTCAGTAAGCTTTTTCCTAGCAAGCCATAATACCTTGCTAGTCATCTCTAAAATGTTCTTCTGGGTGAATGCACACTCCAGATTTTTACTTAATTCCCACATTTTCACTCTGCTGGCCTCCTGATCACCGCAAATCCTCTTTATCCTGGAGAATTGTGAATATGGAAAACTTCTTTTAAATAATGCTCCATATGAGCAGGAGATAATTATGTTTATCTGTGTCGTGCAAGCCCAGCTTTCACACCACATTAAGTCTGAGAAGTCAAGCATTTAGAAAAAGAGCAGCATCACAGCTGAGCAGCAAATCTATGGGCTGTTATCACCACTTGAGAAGGATGCTCCTGCCAGCTCCCCTTCTTCCTTGCTGCTTCCTGTGATTTTTGGTCAGCAGAATCCCTGTGAGGGTGGGATGAAAACTGAAAGCTCTCTTTTCCAGCAGGAACTAAGCTGCCTTCCTTTACTCCAGTGTCTGGACTCTTCCCATTGTTTGGATTCACCTGTTGGGGCTTTTTAAAGAGCCAGGGAGTGGGGCTTGCTAACATTTTACTTTCCAAACCTGTATTTCTGTCTGGCTTTGTGCAAATTCCACTTTTTTTTTTTCACTCTGGGTAAGTGCACAGCTTCATCAGGCTTTCAAATAGAGCAGAAATTATCTATATCTATAGGTGAACTCGGCTACTGATCAGGAACAAAATTATGTGCTTTTGTTTTATTAACACAGGGCTTAAGATTGCAGCTGCCATGCCATAAATTTGAAGTAAGGCTGCTGAAGTGGATTATTTTATACTTTTTGAAGCAGCACAGAATGCAAACATTTAACAAGATTGGACCCAGCAGCAGCTTTACAGAGCTGCACTCGCTGAAGCAAAAATGAACATGGAAAGGCCAGATGTGTTTTGAGACACAGAAACCAGCACTGATCCCCAAAGAGAACCTTCAAGTGTTGAGATGAGCACCCAGACAGGTGTAGCTGTGCCTGATGAAGAACTGAGGGGTTCTGCCCTTTCATTGATAAATATGTATTTAATAACTCAGGCTCACTTCTGCTCCAGAAATCAATCACGAGGTTTTTACTCAGCCCTTTTGGTGAACCCCTGCTCTTTAATCAGCTGTAACTCTGGATAAGAAACCTCTCTAGCAGTGCTTGGGTTTCCAGCTGTTCCATGTGGTGATAATTCAGCAAGGTAAATTTGGCAGTGTGTGATACTAACACAGTCAGGAGAATCTGTGCCTCCAAGTGGAACTTTAGGAGGGAGAGCCTATGAATTCTGATGATGTGCAGAAGGATATGTGGACCAGAGCTGCTTTTTGATTGGGACATTCTGTTGGTGTCAACAGGTCAGGTTTTTCCTGCTCTCTGTACAGATGTAAAATCACTGCTTTAAAAAAAAAACAAAAACAAATTATGGCACTTGGATTTGTGCTGCTGTAACAAAGTAGAACATTCCTCTCTGTGCACTGAACAGATAGAGGTTCAAACACTTTAAATATTGAAATTGTATTATTTTTTCCAGGATGCTAAAAGATGCTAGTTTTGCCAAAAAATAACAAGGAAAATATGGGACAATCCATCTTTATGTGCAAGGAGAGCACTCCAGCCCAGCTGGAGACCTGGGAGCTCTAATGGAATGTGTTCCTTTCCAAGGACCCAGCTGTGGGAAAAGACTTCCTCTGGACTGGCAGCACTTTTGTAACTCATCCTCCTGAAGTACAAGACTGAGAGCTGCTGCTGTTCCTGAGAGATTTTCAAAATCTTGCCTCACATTTTGTTTTGATCTGATGCACTTCATTCCCTCCTTGCATACATTGCATTATCAACAGAGAAATAAAGCAGAGTTTGCATTGTGTTCTTTGTCTGCTGTGGGGTTTATTGGAATTCATAATCTAAATTGTGTATTAAAAATACTGCTAAGTGTTGATACAGCATCTTCCCATTTTAATTTCCTGCCTTTTCCCAGGACCTCAGCATCAATTGGTTGTTTTTTCAACCACTGCCACAGTAGCCCTGACCCGAAGACCATTTCAAATGATGTTCCCTCTGTTCTGCCAAGTCAATATTTTCTGTCTGCTGTTCTGTAAATACCTCATGTTATTAAGTCCCTGTCCTTTATTACATCTCACTGTGGTCTCCCTCCTGGGGTAGGACAAATATTTGCCTCCTTGGAAATGGAGAGAGAGGCAAATACAAAGGATCTGAGTAAGGGATACAAAGTGGTTTTTCCTTGTGCCTAATTAAGGTGGTTATTAGGATGTGTGTTTCAAAGCAGTGTAATTGGCCACATCACCCTGCACAGCATCAGTCTGGCTGTAATTGTGCAGCTATTGTAGAGCTGCTGCCTGTCCTCTGTCAGTGTGTTCCTTCTGTGTCTGCTCACTGTGCATTTTCTGGTTGTGTCTGAGTGTTTTAGGTGTGTGACAGCATCTGAGCTCAGTTTTTGAGAACGTGTGTGTTGTGTGGCGTTTCCAGGGTGTATTCCTGCCCTGAGGATGGACACAACATAGCCCATTGTATTTACTGGAAGGAGAAGGCAGCAGGAAAAGTGCAGACACAGCTGGGTAATGATAATGCAATGGAACAACTTCTCCCCATGTCCTTGTTCTGCAGCCTCAACTCTGCTTCCCAATGTGGAATGAGCAGAAGGAAGTTAAGTACTTAATTTCCTTAAAATGTCAATGCTATTGAAATCTCAGCTCTTAAGATCAGAGGAGACTCGAGTGAGTTCTGTCATTTTAAGTGGCTTTGTCACCAGGATGCCAAGAACAAACCTTCATTTTCACTTGATGGTCTCAGCAGTGACTGGATCAGGCACATCTTTTATGGTGCAGCCCACCTGAGCATCTCAGAGATCTCTCACTGTGAACCACTCTGTGCTTGATGTGTCTTGGGCATGTGACAGATTTCTCTGCTGCTCTCCCCAAATCCAAGTATCCTCCTGGGGATTTGTTGGATGTTTGCCTTGGTCACAATGTCTGCTCCTTTCTTTGAACTGAGGAATGATCAGAGATGATCTTTGGCTTCCTCTGCCTTTCTTCAGTTATTTTCTGTGCACTCCAATGACAGAGCAAGGGAGGAAAAATTTAATTTACAAACTATTTTCCACAGAGTTTGAAATCAGCTCCAAAGTCAAAGATGCAATATTTAACAATTAGAAATGGATACTGTGGGGCACCTCCTGTCAGAGTAGCTTTGGTGCTGAAGATGTGTGTTGGACAATGAATTGCTTGGCTCCTTGATTCCAGTGCCCAGATAAGGGGATTAAAGTTGAAAATGGACTTATGGCTGTTCTTTAAAGCTTGGTATATCTAAAGCTGGTTCAAAAGGAATTATTAATGTCTGTGTTGAGTGGGAGGACTGATTTTTTTTTTAGACTTTATTTCTATTACCCCCTTTGAAACCTCAATATAACTCAAAGAGGTCGAGACCAAGTATTTCCTATGGGCAGGCACTAAGGCTCTCCCACTCGTGCTGGTTGGAGTTCTCAGCTGCCAAGAGTGGAAGAGACTTCATATTATTCATATTCATATTATTTGATGTGTGGAGCATAAGCTGAGAGAAATTTATATCTGAATAAATTTTACCTTCTGTTTCTTGTGTAGTTTGGGAATTTCAGAAGCTGAACTGGGTTTTTTCTTGCATTTCTCAGCCCATGTTGGTAAGTTTGGTTTGAGTGTGTTTGCTTTGCTGTTCAGCTCTTCAGGCTACGAGTCTGAGCCTTTTGGCAGCATCCTGAAGCAGATCTGTGTAATCAGAGCCATAAAGGATTTCCCTGTGTCTGCTGACACAGGGCTGGGGTCAGGCCACTGCCTTAGACAGGGAAAATGATTTTTCACTCAGTTAGCACTTGGGATTTCCTTTAGGTGATTATTTTTTAAGTGGCAGACCGAGCACCCATGGCAAAGTCTCACTGTTCATGGGGTGGTCAAGAGGAGAGAGGCAGAGAGGGTTTGTGTGGCATTGAGTCAGTGTGGAGAGAAAAGAGCTGCAGGAGCTCTGCTGTGCCTTTGTGTTCTGGGGAGAAGAGTCTGACAAAGGAGAGTTGGATGTGGAGGGACATTAATGAGGAAAATGTCACCTGTGAAAGTCAGCATTGTCTTCCTGCAGCCTGTGGCAGGGAACTCTCAGCAGTGTTGGATGGATGGCAACCCTCCTGTGAAGTGGAGGGGGGAATACAGGGCTTGTTCCAGCCTTTTAATTATAAACAGGACACAAAAATGTTGTGTTCTCACCATTAACTAAAGAGTTTGGGTTTTTTTAACCTTCTTGTTCTTTCTCAAGTGAGATTGCACACATCAGCAACTTGTATGTCAATTTTCATACCTCTCATATTTGAATTACAGTCATGTCTCTCTTTCCTGGACCTGTTCTTGCAGGAGCAATTTATTACAAACTACTTGAATTCGATAATTCTGTGAGTTTCAAACTCAGAAGATACTGTATATTCCTGTGAGTTATTCATCCTATTTATAGTTACCATCCCTCACTGTTTTTCCCTTGCATGAGTGCTGGGCATGAGCTGCAAATCTGAGCTCCAGCAGCCTGAGCTGGTGGGGGCTGCTCTTGGTCAGCTCCTCAGTGCTGAATTTGAATTAACCTGATCAGTGGGGCTTCTAAACTTTTATCTTAGTGCTGTTACCTTAAAATATACACTTAAAATTATTTCTTAAGCTCTCTGGCTCTTTCCTGTTAGTTATATAAAAGCAATACAGTGTCTTGGGCAGAATGTACTCCAAGATGAGGATGAAACAATAAAATCCAAGTGACAAATGTTGATCACAAGGCTGAATTCTCTGCTGGAACAGCAGTGACGAGGGCTGGGTGAGAACCCACAGCTGCTGCTCCTCTCATTAACACAGAGGGCTAAATGAGGGTGCAAGGTAATTAATGTCAGCAGAGTGGCTCTGCTCTGATTTACACTGATGTTACTGAGCTAAACACCATGCCCTTAATCATCTTAGAAGTTTGGCAAATTGAAAAGTTTTCTTGCAGATTGTAGCTGTAACACTTAAAGTAAAATCATAAATCGTTTTTGCCCCTGCTCCTCTTGCTGCCCTGTCCTTTCAGGTTTCTTAGAGGCCTGAGGGGGCCCCTTTCATCTCCTAATTGAGGTAAAGGGGGATACTTTTTCTGCTGAATTCTGGTTTTACTTGCTTAAAAGCTCTTCCTTCAGGCAAGAGGCTGTGCAACACTCCATTAATGTCAAGTGGCAGGGGTTTTCCTCCCCCTTCACTTGGGAGAAATCACAGAAAAAGGGAAATAAGCAACTTCTGTAAAAGTCTAGAAGTGAAAAATAACTTTTCCATTTTCATCTAAGCCTAGAATGCACGCAGGAATTTCAAAAAATTTGTTTTTTTGTCTAAGTTGCAGAGAATTCCAGGGAATTCTGGAGCAGGATGCATCCCCTTGGAGTGGATTTTGTTGTGCCCTCACTGTCCATCTTCTCCTTGCTGCTGTCTCAGGGTGCCAGCACAGAAACTCAGCAGTTTTAGGAGATAACTCTAGTTTTCCTTTAAAAATGCTTTGTTGTTTTTTTTCTTCCCCCCTAAAACTCTAAATCACTGCAGACTTTATTTTATAGAAGTTACTCAAACTAAAATTTGTTGAAATCCATTAATTTTGCAGAACTTGGGGAAATCATAGCACACAAATAAATCAACACCCCTGAGTTGAAAGAGTTGGAATTGACATGACCTGGTTGTCTGCAGAATTTTTGGGTTCTGCTCTTTTTTGAATGGAATAATTTAGCAGCACTGAGAATGTTCATATTGAAAGTGCCTGGCACCTGTTCCCTGCCAAATCACTTTTTATTGCTTCAGAAAAGCGTGGAAGATTTCTTCCAGGGTTATGGATGGGGAAATAGTGTTGCAAAATTGTTTAAAATTGTAAGGAACCAACTTACAGGTAATTAAAAATGTGAGTACTTAAAAATTCATTGACCTTTTTAGATTTCCAGAAACCAAGTCCAGTCTGAAGGGATGTCAGACATTCTGCCTTGAACTTTGTTGCAAATGCTGTTGTTGATGTCAATGAATTTTGCATCAGGTCAAAAGGGTTGTGTGATATAATACATTGAATTTTCATTAGTTTTGCTTTTTAAAATGTATTCTGGAGATGCACAAATGTTTTGTGCCTGTCTAGAAAGGAATTTTTATATGTAATATCTTGGAAGCTATCTCAGGTAACATTTGTATCAGGAAACAGCTTGGGTTTGCAGTGTTGATTCTGAGAGTAATGTTGCAGAGATCACACTTAGACATTTATTGTAATTTTGTTGTTTGCTGTTACCTAAATGAGGGGGGAAAAAGCCAAGGATTTTCCTTCCACAGATGACAGTGGAATTTTTCAAGTTCCTAACAGTAAAAAGATCTTAGCACTCTGATCCCTTCTTGTAGCAGTGGTGTCATAACCAAACTGAAGATTTCCACTTGTGTACTGCAGATATTTGTATTCACTTTTAGTGCCTGTTTGTCATCTTCAGATCCTGTTCCCAGTCTCAGTACAAGAACTCTGAGGAAAAGTAATTTTTTTGATCTACAAGCGTCCTTTCACATCCCTGTGCTCCTTGTGCTCACCAAGGCTTCTCTCTTCCCTGCTTCTCCTTTCCAAGCTAATTTCTTCTCTGCTTTATTTAGTGTGCATTTGATCAATTAACTAATCTGGAATGAAAATACAAGTCAGTGATCTTTAATTTTTGTGTCTTATAATGCACAAAAAATCCATCAGAGAGAATGCAACATCTGTGCAGTTCTTTTTAACAGCTATTTGCCACTCTGGTAATGTGGGAACAAAAGGACATCCAAGAAATTTGGAAGGTAATGTATTTAAAACTGAATAAAAAGGAGCACATATTTTACTTGTGCCACTCTGTCTTGAGGCATTTCAGGAAAATAAGTCAGCTGGCTTGGCAAAAGATTAGACATTTACTTGAAAATCCACTGCTAAATTATGTAGGATGAAGTTTTAGAAGAGAGATAAAGCTGCCTGCTTTAAGACATGAGCCAAGCACTCATGGCCTGGGGTTAGGCACTGCCTTCCTCCCCAGGAGCCTTGTTACTGCCTGTAATGATCTTTTCTGCAGCTTGCTTCCACTTCTGTCAGAGCTCCAGCCCTGGACAAGCTGCTGCACTCTTCCAATCCAGTGTGCTCCTCTTCCTTTAGCTCACCTCGGTACAGCAGTTAATTGGTCACCAGGCTGCTCAGGCTGTGGTGCAGTGGTGTGAGTGATTTAGGAGCCTGGGGTGTGTGTCAGGGCTGCTCAGGCTGT
>NC_031788.1:3248334-3306881 GCF_001522545.3 Parus major
GTGGTGTGAGTGATTTAGGAGCCTGGGGTGTGTGTCAGGGCTGGGCTCTGGGGCTGGGGCTGCCTCTGCTCTCCCTGTGCTCACACCTCTCACATAGCAAAGAGCTGAGTGCAGCCAGTGCTATTCGAGGAGCGTTGCCCAAAGGGAATTTAAGGGGAAAAAATAAATATAAATGATGGTGTTTTATCCTTTTCCTCCCCTCTCTCCTCAGGGTTTGCCTCTGATGGTGGTGAGGGGTGGCACAGGGCTGTCTCCCCTGCCCCAGTGCTGGGCTGGTTGTTGCCAGGGGAGGCTGAGGCTGGGGCAGGGAGGGAGGTTAGCAGCTCAGAGCCCTCAGAAATACCAGATGAAACCAGTGGGAAGGGATTTAGGTTGGGAGTAAATGACACAAAGCCCTGTGTTGGTTTTACACGTGTGGGGGGAAACCTAAGCAATCAATCTCTCTGTGCTGACAATTGAATAATTCTTCCTTTTACTTTACTATGGTATTGCTGTTTCTATGGCAACCAGTTTTATTTTTTTTTTTTCCTAGGCTGGCAAACTCTCTCACGACAAATCCAAGGAAACAGCCAAAGCTTGGCCAAAGCTTTTAGATTTGCAAGTTAAAGTCCCCAGAGGAGGATTTGGCCCCAGGGATGCTGTGCCACCCCTCAGGCCAGTGCAGCCCACAGTGTGTTGTCTGCTTTTAGGCTGAAGGTGGAAATTGTGTTATCAATACTCCACTTTTAGAGTATAAGGCAGACATACAGAAAGGGTCAGAAAGGCCTGACTTGTGTTTCATTCACACAATCTGGTGGTGCTGTGGTATTTTAAGAAGCTGCTGTTTCTCCTTCAGATTAAATGTGGTCACTGCAGTTGCAAGTTCAGTCACTTATGGGCAGGTGGAGCATCGTTCCACATTGTTCCTAATGTGCATTAACTGACACATTACCTTTGGTTGCTAAGGAGTGTAAAAACTTGGCTTAATAAATTAGATCCAGAAACTGCCTCTGGAATCATCGGTCTGGGCAGGCAAAGTCAGAACTGTGCCATTCCCTTTCTGCATATTCTCTGCTAAGAAAGACTAAGGGCTGTAAGCTTTCCTTAGCTCTGTTTCTGTAGGCACTGAGATCTTGCACCAGGGGAGGGAAAATTGTAAATTCAGGCCTGTGTACTTGTATCTCCAAAGGACTTTGAGGTTTCTTTGTCACACATTGGGAAGGAGCTATATTGTATTTATGCTGTGATTGTAGTATTCTGCTCTCCACTGATTTCCCAGCTGCTGGATGTGTTACTGAAGGAGGAGAACTGGGTGAAAGAAATTTTCTTTTTCTTAATGTGTCTCTGTTGCATTTACAGCAGGGAATGAGGTATAAAATAGTCACTAAAGAAAAGGTTGGTTTGGTACAACACGATGCACTTTCCTTGTTGATGAAAGAAGGTGGGATAAAACAAGTAGGGATTGGAAATGGTTTGTTTTCCTCCCAGCACAACAGTCAGCAACGTGAAGGTGTGAGCTGTAAAGCATGAAATGTGTGTGTAACACTCAGGAAAAGCTGGCTATTGATGGCAGCAGATTTCCTCTCCCCCTGTGCTATCCCCTGTAAAGTGGCTTGGGAGAGACAGGTGAAATTAGGAAATTCTGGGTTTTAGTGGGGCACATGAATTGCTAATGTGTGCCCAAATTTCTCTAGGTTTGGTCTAGAAGTGCCACTGGATATCAGGCTGCTGTGGCAGGGCTGAAAATGCTTGGGACAACCCTAACTGGTGAATTTGTACATGTGTTTCAGCTCCTAGGCAGGCTCTGGAGGCAAAGGCCAAATCTTGGAGGAAAGAAAAGACAGAAACTGGAGCTTTAAGGTGTTTGGTAGCAGCTTAGATGTGAGTGTTCTGTGCTCATATCTCATGGGAAGAGGAAGCCAAACCTCAAACCACACAAGTATAAATGTGCTTTGCAAGCAAATGTAATGGGGTTTTTATTGACCCCCTGTGAAAGTTTTTCTCTCTCAGCATGGCTGGAATTGTGGACAGTTTGTAGGTCCTGTGGATCCCTTCCAAGAAGCTCATCTCTCTGGTCACCATGGTGTGGAAGCAGGATTTATTTGTGCCAGGCCTGGAGGGCTGGGCTGGCTGAAGGGACAGGGTGGAATCCCCAGAGTTGGGAGCTGATCTCTGGGGCAGGGATGGTTCGATTCTGACCCTTCTGGATGTTGTCACCCTGCCCATGCCATCGAGCCAAGGATGAGAGCTGAGGGGCTGGAACAAGGTGTGAGCTATGTCCTGTGCTGGCTGGACAGAGCAGCAGGGCCACTGAGTAGAAAGGAGAGTGATGAAGGTTCTGTGCTGGGCATTTACACTCCTCATGCTGTCAAAAATGTAAAGAAAGGCTCTTTTCACCCTGTGCCCTGCAGGGATTAGAGAGTCCAAACATTAACATTTAAGAGTTGCAGGAGGATCCAGTGCTTGGATTTGCAGGCAAAACCTTGAGTTAATCTAACCAAAGCATTGGGTGGGAAAAGACCTCCAAGACCCCCAGTCCAGCCATTAACCAGGCACTGCCAAGGCCATCACTTGTGTCATTTAGCAGCTGTGTGGGGATGTTCTGGGGGTGTTAGCAGCATGTGGGGGCAGAAGCACAGGAAACAGGCCCTTACCTGTGCTACCTGGCTCTGACACCCAAGAGAGCGCTGAGTGTCACAGAACACCATGGAGACAGCTTTTAGAGTTAAGTAGAGAAACTGGGAATGTGAATATGTGGGTTAGATAGAGTTTTCTTAAGTCACTGGGTGAGGAAGTTGGAGTTTAGGTTTTAAGCTATTTTAGAGAATAAGAGAGAAGATGGATGATTTAGGGTGTTGTCCCTTTCTCCTTCTTCCTTCTTCATCTTCTTCTAGGGGTTTTGGGGTAATAATGAATAATTGGATGAAAGAATCTGTAGGGTCATTGGGTCACTAAGAAAAATAACTTGGCATTTGATTATTGAACAAATAGACACATGAAAGACCTTGGAGAGATTCTTCATCCTCCATTTTGCACCTTTCTATCTCAGTTTATGTAGCTCCTTTTACTCTGGATATGTGTAATATAGATAAGGAAAGAATAAACAGCTAAGCCCAAATGTGAGAAAACAGCCTCTCTCTCATCTTGGTCCTGGGGAAAAAGTCCAGCCACCAGTGTCACACCCAACACTAGCACTGCTGAAACATTTCCCAGTGATTGGAAAACAAAAGCTGCAAGTTCAGCAAGGCAATTTGTCAGATCCTCTGGCAAAAGAAGTCTGGTGCTGGAGATCCAGTACCTGTTTGCCTCATGACCTGACTCTCCTTTTAAATGAGAGATTTGTCAATATCTTCATTCTGCTGTGGCTCCTCCACCTTAGCAGGGCACTTCCAGGTGTTTCCAAAGCTTTCAGCATCATGCTGTGTAAGACTTTCACAGCTTGCTGTGTAAATCTGATACTTCATTACCAGTTTGGCTCATTGCTGGGGAATGGATATTTTTACAAAGTATTGAACAAAGGGGACATCTCTGAAATGAGCAAATTTCAGAAACAGTTTAGAAGGCTGTTTAGAGACCGTGGCAAAAGCCTCACTTAAGTCTCAATATCTAGCTTCTGTTATTTCTTTATCCAGGCTGTTTATGGCTGTGGAAAAATAAAAAAATTGGATTGATCCATGACAATTGTTGGCAGTTACTCATTTCCTTGTCATCCAAATAGATCTGGGTGATTTGTCTGTAAATATGTGCTATTGCTCTGTGGAAGAATCTTAAATTAAGCCAAACTGGACTGGAATTAGCACCTTTTTCTGACAGGTACAATGTTTGCCTTTGTACATATTCTAGACTCTCATCAATCCTCCAAGTTTTATTGAAAAGAAGCAATGAAACCACCAGTTGTGAGAATTTTATCCAGCCAAATTACAGATATCTGACATTTGTAGAGATGTTCAACTGTCTTCCCTCACATTTTATCTGTTATCACAGTAGTGTTTTCTTAATGGCTGCTGAGGTGTTGTTTCTTTAATATAGTCCAGGGGTTTCTTGATGGGTTTTATAATATTATTATAGCTATTTGTGTGCCACTGGCCTGATCTCCATTTGCTCCTGATGGGAGCTCACTGAAGGAATATTGTCCATATTCACTCTCTTCAGTCTTCCTGCTTGCACATGAAGTTATTGAAGAAATTGTGATTCAATTCTTTCAGTTTCTCAGCTCTGTCCATTTTCTGTGCCGTGAAAGTTTGCTTTAAAGAACTTCAAGGTCCCCTCATCATTCCATGGCTGTTAAAGTTGCCCAGAAGATGGAATAATTTTTGCAAAGCTGTGAACGCTCTAGATGACAGGTGATAGGAATATTAGGCAATGAATTTTGGGGAAATTTTCCTCCCACAGGTGAAATTCTGTAGCCATTTGCCCTCCAAAGAATCAATCTCAAACAGCACCAGCATACAGAACTGGTTCCTGATGGTGTGGTGTGTCCACCTGTGGGCTAAAACAAGAAGGGAATTTAGCTTTAGGGAGCTGTGAGGTTGGAATGGACTTGGCTCACCCAGAGCTGGATTTCCAAAGTGGAACAGAGGGATTCAACCTAATACAAATGCCAGGAAATGCCTTGCAAATAGTGGGGGGATTGGAAACACCTCTCCAGTTTCAGCAGAGGTTTCATGAATAAACATTTCTCTCTTACTGATTGAAGTTTAATTTTCTTGGGTTCCTTCCAGAAGGAGCTTGTACCTTCTGATTCAGGCTCTCTCCACCTCATCCTCGCAGGAGAGGGAGCACCTAATTAAATTTCATGTCCCTACCTAGGAACAACCTCTGCTTTCGGCTGCCACTTGACAAAACCACAGCGAGAGGGTGAGGGGGAGATGAGAGAAAATAGTGATTCAGGAAGATGTTGCAACTTCACAAAAAGGAGGGAAGAAATGGGAACACATTATTTTCCTCTAATTATTGCGGCAGTGCTTAATACCTCACTTTTCTTGGGGGCTTCCAGCAAGCTCTGGGGTACTTGAGGCTTTGATTTCAGGTTAAAGATGAACATCTTTATTCTCAGGTGTGTAGAGCTCTCTGTGTCTTCTCAAGGAAGAGAAGAGATAGATGGAGGAAATTTAGAGCTAAAGGTGGAACACTTCAGACTGCTCGAGGAGATGGAAGGTATTCATCTCTATTTTCACCTTTTCCTTCACATAATGGTCCTGGTGTGCTCTTTGATCCTCTGGCAGCTGGGAAGTGCAGCCATTGCTGCCTGTTAAAAGTGACATCTTGGTGGCATTATAGGAAATTCATTTCAATTCTTGGCTGGGAAATAATGAACAGTGAGTTTAGGGAAAACCTGAGTAATAGGAGACCTTAAGCAATGTGGGATTTTAAAGCTGTGTTATGTACCTTTAATCTTTCTGAAGATTATAGGGTGACAGGATTTTCTGGAAATGGGCAGGCTTGTTAAAACAGTGTGTGGAGATCAGCTATGAAATAGCTACTTTTATCATAACCCCTCAAAGAGATCTCTCTTCGTGCAGTTGGGAGATAAGCGTAGGTTGTACCTGGGAAGTTATAATAAATGCTAATTGTGTTTAAGAACTACTTCTAAAACTCCTGCTTTTTCTATTTCATGGGAGGAAAGAAGGGGAAAGAGGGTTGGATGGTGACTCCTTTGAATGGTGACTGAGCTAATTGACAAAACATGTTATTAGACTCTGTGTGTAAAAATATTTTTCTGTGCTTTGTAATAGATTCCTTGAGTTTACAGGAATGCTCTTTGTTTGGGAACAGCTATGGTTACAGTAGAACTTCCCTCACCCACCCACATGGCTGTAAACACAAACACACTAGAGTGAGGAAAGTGCCACCATCCTCCATTTCTCTCACAATACCCACTGAGGTACACGTTCCCTCTGCCTGCAGCACACACCAAACCCCAGAAGTGGCTCCTGCTGCCTCCCCATTGCACAGTTTCCATGGGTTTGCAGCGAGTGACATTGTTCTGGCAGGGGGCTGAGATGTTTTCTCACAGCTGACAGTGCAGCTTCGTAGATCTTGGCATCTTGGAATTTTCCTGCCTTTTAATTTGGATCTGGGCAATAATCATGAGTTTTCTGGCTGACCAGTTGAGATCTGCTGCCTGTGGAGCTTTGCCCTCTCTGTAGGTGTGACAGAGGTGTAGGACATGTAGACAGATTAAGAAAGGCATTCTGAAGAATAAAAGGTTTGGTCACCTTGTGATGTAGGAGGTCAAAGGTTAAGAAAATGTCCTCTTCACAAATTCTACCCATCTATAGGGGTAACAGGACAGCAGCCTGACAGGGTGGCCTCAGGTGCTCTGTCTCAGCCTGGTGTCTTCAATCAGGCTTGGCAGCACAACCCAGAGAAATCTCTGCAGTTCTTATTTCATGTCCTCAGCTGGGACAGAACACATCCTCCCTTTCCTAGAACCAAGGTGAGTTTGTCCTTCCCAATGTGCAGCAGAATCTGATACATTTTTGGGACCCTCAGAGTGTTATGTTGGAGGCACATTTTTGCTTCCTTATGCTTCCTTTGCCTTGTAATTAATTCTGATCATGAGACACCCAGTGCCACAACAGAGTATTCAGAATGTAGGTTAGTATTAAGCTATTGGGAAATTGGTTCCCCTCCTCTGTTTTTGCAGGCTGGATGGATGTGAGTGCCAGGAACTCTGTGCAAATTCTTCCCTTTTGGTTATGTGGCTTTCCCAGGAGCAGGTTTTGCTTCTGTTTGTGCTCTCCCATGCTGGGTGGAGGGAAGAAAACTGCACACTGAAGCCTGTTTTTGATGAAAGGAGCAGTTCCTGCGACAGCTAAATGTTCCCTGTGGGCCTTTCACACTGTCAGGGAGAAAACCGTGTGTTTTCTCATGAAAATTCTACTTCAAACATGTGCAACATGAACAGTGCTCTGCTGCTGTCCCTCCCCTGTGTCGCTGTGCCATCTGAGGAGCTCAGTGAGGCCCAGGTAAGCAGAAGGCTGAGATGTGGCTGTCAGTATCCCCAGAGGTGGAGCAGTGATCTCTGCTGCCAGCAGCAATGGCAGGAAAGGCAAGTGTTGCCTATTTCACTTCCTATTTGATGGTTTATGTGCACACACCGTGGGATTTGGGTCCTTTCTCCACTGCAAGCTGTCCATGGCACCTTTTCTCCCAACCCTGGAGCCCCTCTGCAGCTCTCGGTGCCGGCAGGAGCAGTGGTGCCTGCAGAAGGTGAGAGCCTTTGACCTACTTGTGAAACTCATGTTTGGAAATCCAGCCCACAGTAGTCACTCCCCTGGAGCAGACTTCAAGCAGAACGTCATCCTGCATAAAGCAGCTGTGGGGAAGGCAGGAAAGGTGGAGGAGCTGATGCTAATGCACCGTGCAAAGTGCCATGTGCCACAGAAATGTCAGAGCAGGGACCGCGTCCTGCGCTCCCAGGAACAGCAGCAGCGCCCAGCCCTGGGCTGGGGGAGTTTGGAGTATGGAATAATACCTGCCAGCCTGGATAGAGAGGCTGGGAAGGACACAGGGAAAACTGCTGGTGGAGAGGAGCTCACAGGTGTAATGTTCTATTTCTTCTTGCCTCCTTTGGGCTCAGTTCCCTGTGGATATAACTTTTCTCTAGTCTCACAGCCTCCTTTGGGCTGAATTCTCCTGGGATCCTCCCTCATAGGGAGTCCCACTTATCTCAGTCCTTATGATTTGAAGAAAACTCCCGAGCTCGTTAGAATCTTGTTTCTTGTGTTTATTAAAGGATCCTTACAAAACTTAGCAGGTCTCTCCAGGCTGGTTACAAGATCAGTCTTTGCAATTTGGCACATTTCTTTCTTCTGATGGTACAAACAAGGCCTTGTGGCTCACTTTGTGTCTGACGCACAAAATGGCCTCGAACTACGCAGTTCTTTTATCTTTATACCTATTTTTACCCAATTAACAATAGACAAGTATATTATTTTTCTTAATGACCCAATGACCCATCACCTCTGTGATGCACTGCAGCATTTTCTATCCAATCACTTACTATTACCCAAAAACCTCTAGGAGATAAATATGAAGAAGAAAGAAGAAGGAACAAGGGACAACACCTTAAATCCTCCATCTTGTCTCCTGTTCTCTAAACTACTTTTTCACCCAGTGATTTAAAAAACTTTCTAATCTACCCACTTACATTTTTTCTATCTAACTTTAGCATTTGTTCTCATGTATCACCATGAAAACATGCCCATGAATTTCATATTATATGAAATTCAGTGTTTCTTTGAATTCTAGAACTAAATATTAAAAACAAGGGCACACACACTGTATCTCAGACTCCAACACACAGGTTCCTTCCAGGTGGGGAAGGCTTGAGCAGTGTTTTGTGAGAGCAAAGAAGGAATTTCTTAATCTGACAACTTCGTTTTCTGCGAAGGGAAAGTGTTTGTCTCTTGTGGAAGAGAGGGAATGTTCAAATTGTAGGACAGCCTTCAAATTGTGCTTTCTGAACTTGTGCCTGATAAAGAAAGAGAGAAATCTTGCACCAGTAAGAGTTTTATCATTAGTTTGTTACAGGAATGTTGTCTGGGGTCCTGCTCTGGGCAGTTCCACCTGCAGCACGTCAGCAGTGCCATCAGTTAATTATTACAGTGGTATCACAGCTTTTACACATCAGAAAACATGAAAATCATAACCATTAATCAATATCTGTTGGAACCTGCAAGATCTTTGGTACAGGAATATTAACTCTGTGTAATACTTTGGGTTTCTGTCTCCTATACTGAAGTGTCCATGGAAAAAAAAGCAAAAAAACAAAACCAACCAACCAAACCGGGAAATAATTGCAGCTGATGGAAACAGCCAGGTTTAACTGGTGTTTTTTCAATGCAAAAAGAAGAAGAAAAATAAAAGAAAAAAAAATATGTTTGCAAGGTGTAATATATAATAAACACATTCTTTTGATGCACTGGCTTAGAGTTTGAGCTTTTTTATGCCATTATAGTAGAAATTCTGAGCAGCCCTGACTCTACAACAGGAAACTACTCATTACTAGCAGGAACACAGAAATACAGCAGGTAATTTCTCTCAGCTCTCGAGAGAAAGATAAGTGGCTTGCAGGGAATGGGAGAGAAAGTCCAATTTTCCAGTTTTTCTCTCCTCCCTGTTCATGTGAAGCAAATAATAGGGCAAAATTTTTTAGATGTAATTCTGGGTGGGTGAGTGTGCTCTGCTATACAGAGGGCAGTGGTGACTATGGGACACAAAAGTGGTGCTTTGAAACTTAGAACCCCCCAAAAGAAAGAGGGAAACCTGAGACCTCTACATACTCATATTTTGGATGCAAGATGTAGAAATAATCTGCAGTTTCATACTTTAAATCCCATCCATTTCAGAGCACAAGACAATGAGAGCTATGGCTGTGTTTTGTTCTTAGGCAATCTCAGAAATCTTTGCTGTCCCCACTCCCAGCCTGGGACAGGCAGGATGAGCAGGAAGCTCTGCACTTCTCTGTGGTGCCTTTTGAGGTTTTAGAGAATTTGGAGCAGCTCTGCAGACATTTTTAGCTGGCCAGATCAGTCCTCTGTGACCTACTTGTCATGGTGTGAGAACAGGTTCTCACCCACGTGGAGCCTGTGATCTGCACTCCTGTCTGCAGCTGCTGCTGAAGGATGGCTGACAGCAATCATGGAAAGCATTTTCAGTCCCAAACTTCGCTTCCATGGCAGGTTATCTTTACCAACTGCTCTCTGTTCCTTTTCCCTGATCATTTTTTGAAGCAAATAACCAAGTTCAGATGAATTCCAAACAGGATTTAGTCTTGGCTAACAATTTGCAGTGGTTAAGGAGTAGTACCACATTTTGTAGTACCAAATTAGTGGGCACCCAGCTGTGTTCAGTCCTGCTCTGCCTGGCTCAGGTCGGTAGGAGGGGACAGTAGGGGCTGTAGTGAACTTGTGGGGATGTGAGGAGATAAAAGGAATAAAACTACAGAAAGTTTATTTCTCCTGAATATCATGTCAGGGTTCTAGTGTTCTATTGTTGCTGTTTTGGTGTGTTTTAATGATGCCATTTCATTCCTGTTAATTAACTTTGATTCAGAAACCTTTATTATTTCATTATTTTTGGCACCCCTTTTCACTAAGACCTTTTTTCGGCAGCAATCTCCTGGTTCAGCAGCCATGGATGTGCATTTGTGTTCTTCTATTTCTGTACAAGTTTAGTTCAAAGAACAGGAAGGTATTTGCCCTGCCCTGGCTTGAAGTCTTAGGTGGCAAACACTTTTTTGACAAACTCCAGAAGTTTGAGTCTGGCTTTAAAACTACTTTTATGTCAATGTCCTTTCAAATTAGCACTGTAGTTAAGCACTAATTAACATCCCATTCCTCACAATGGCTTCCACCCAAGTGCTCCAAGAGTTCATTTTGACTCCACATTTAAAGTTGAAATTGCTGGTTGTGAGTGTGTGCAACCAGCAATTTATTACTCACGGGATTTTGAATCTTCCCAGCATGGAGACTTCCAGCCTGGCTCTGACTTCCCATCAAGTAATGCTTGTCTTCAGCTATGATTCCTTGTTTAAGGCCATCAAAGTTAATGCTGTGGTTAAATTTTTCATAGCTGCTGCTTCTCTGAAGTTCCCTTGACCCACCTTAGTGTTTAGCATCAGCCAAATTGGGGAAAAAGGTAAAGAAATCACCAGAGGCTTCTGCTCTGGATTTTGCTGTGCATTTCAACTCCCAGCTTCAGCCTGGTGAAGTCTGCTTGAAGTTGGTATTCTTTCAATGGCTTCAGAGAACTATTGCAAAAGGATCTTTGCTTTCTCTCTCTCACCTGAGTAGAAATGGTTGTATCAGCTCTTTAAATAGTTCAGTGTTTTTACTTCTTTGTTGGAATTCAGGACTGCTGATGCTGCTTTGATTTCTGAGGTATGGCTTGCTTCTAATGGCATGTTTTAAAAAGACAGAACACAACACAAATCAAACCCCTAATTCTCTTTTCCTTTCTCCTTTCCACACACAAAACAAAAACAAATAAACAAAACAAAAAAAACCCAGCTAAAAACCAACCCAAAGAAGTAATTCCAGCTTGAGTTGAGTGCTGTGTGGGTCTCGTTAGAATTGTGCCTTTACACATTTGGGTGTGTGTGGTTAGAGACACTTAAATGAGTAGAGAACAGCTCTGTTTGACAGCCACAAGCTTTGGGACAAATCTGGTTATTACTTCTGCATTTTTAGCTGTAGTTGTCTACAGGATTTTTGCCTCAGAATATATATATATGTTTCCAATCTTGTGTTTATTTGCAATCCTAGATTTGTAAGCAACTGATTATTTCCTCCCTGGTTAAAAATCATCCCAGGCAATATTACAGATGTATTTTTTTTTTTTTTATTGCAAGACAGTGTGCATCTGTAAACATATTTTCAGTGAATATTTGTACACAGTGTTTAATGTTTTCTTTTTGCAGAGAGTGTGCCAGGAATGATTGTATTTAAAAATTATACACCTGGCATCGGTGTGATTAGATTGCTTTCCAGCTTCTGAAGGAGTTTTTGCTGTTTGCTGCCTTGTTGCCATGGTGGCAGTAGTTTTGTTTCTGGAAATTTAGACTGTCTTCTTTATGAAGGCCCTATCAGTGCTATATTTACTGCTTAAAGATTGGTTAAATTCCTATTGGTAAAAGAGGCAGGTCCAAACATCTTGCACATAGAATTGTACATAAAAAAAGTTTAAATGATCTGACAGAAAATTGCTATACCTGGTTTGAAGTTAGTGTTTCAAAATGTTACTCTTTTCTATTCAGGACTCATTTTTTTTTATTCAAACAAGTGAGGGTAATGAGTGAAGGTCCTGTTGTCATCAGAAGAGCAGAGAGCTGTCTGCAGTGTGCCTTCCTCTTGTTCTGTGTGTTAGGCAATAAAGAAAGCCAGAAAATGTTCTCTCCATCCTTTCTGTCCTCCTCCTTTCGGGAGCTGCATCATTTGACTGAAATGGGCCATGTGTCTCCTGGAGGTAAATCATCTCCTGGTTATAGCAATTATGGAGGAGGTGTTGGGGCAGCTGAGAAGTTCTGGATGAGTTGAAGGCTGTGGAGTTGGTGTGAAGGGAACGTGCACGTGGCTGCTCTGCCCACTGCCGACACCTTTAGAGGGCTGGCTGTGTGACAGGGGGTGAGGGCTGGCAAAGCTCAGCTTTGTGCAAAAACCCCACATGGAAAGTGCTAATTTCTGCCTCGTTTTGATGTGCTAATGATAGCAGTGCTTTTGCTCTGCTGTGCTGTCAGCTGAGCCTGGAAATCAAGGTTACCTGGGTCGATGATGCTTTCTGCAGCACTGGGAGAAATGTTCTCCTTCCTACTGGCTGTGCCTCGAGGTCTGCTCAGGTCTTCAGAGCCTCAGGGCTTGGCTTGATTTGCTGTGTGCAAAACAGGTCAGGAAAACAACTGATGATACTGATCTGTGCTTGTTGCACTGGGGAATAGGAAGGGTAACATAATGAGACATTCTCTCCTGTAGAGGATGTTTGAACACTAAAATCCCCATGAAAGAAAAGAAATTTTCTTTGCTCAAGTGCAGTTGTTTCTTCTTCTGTGTATCATTCTTGATGTAGATAAACGTGAGGAGAAAATAAAAGCATCCAAAGGAACAATTTAGGATTTTTTTTTAGTTAATATAGAAGTACTTTGTGCTTCCAGTAAAACATTTCTCTAATACCAAGGCTTGCAGCACCTATTTATAAGTGGGAGAGGCAGGGACAGAAATCTCAAGTGACACAAGCATCCAAAAGCTCTTTGCTTCCAAGAGTTAATCCTGCAAATACATCTACTTTGCCTCATGATTTAAGACAAACTTCAGATTTCTCACACCTTAGATTTTGAGAACCAGAGTATTGTACTTTCATTGCCACTTGGATTCAGTACATGATCCTAATTCCCTCCCTTTGCTTTCCCACTAGCTTGAAGCTGCAGGAGGTTTGAATGGTGATTTTTCTGAATATTGACAAATTCTCTAAGTGTTTCGGGGCAGAGAAACAATAGATTTTATGACTCCTGAGTTTAGCAAAGCTTTACTGGCTTAGAGGCTTTGGAAAAATCGTTAAGAATTAGGATTTGATCTGCACTTCCATTTGCAGGGTCACAGCTATGAGTATAAAACTGTCAGAGAAAGTTCAATGTGTGCAGATCTCAGAGCATTCAGCAGTTATTTATTGTTTGCTGCTTGTTCCTCTCTTGCACTGTTGCTTCCTCATGTGTAGAAACGTGATCTCAAGTTGTGCTGGGGAAGTTTTTTTGGAAAGAGTTGGAAAGGGAACCTGGGCAGTGCTGAAGTCACCACTCCTTAAATCCCTGGGGGGATCCCTGCAGAAGTGGCACTTGGGGACGTGGGGCAGTGGTGGCCGTGGCAGTGCTGGGGAATGGTTGGATTCAGTCATTTTGGAGGTCTTTTCCAATCTAAATGACTCTGTGAATTTTAGAGATGGAACATGACTGCATTGCAATGGGGCAATGCTTGGATTTGTGGGAAGCATTAGGAAAATGGAGAATTCTCCATTTCCACGCTACTTGTGCAATTCCATCCCAGGGAACAGTGGTCACAGCAATCTCCTTCTGTGCTGTAAAGCAGACTCATATCTAACCCATCCTCTGAGGGGAACTGAGGCTGTTTAATTTGAAAGACGGTTTAAAGTCGTTTGTTTTCCTCTAGAACAATCAAACACTCTCTGAGGAATTCCTAAATTACAAGATCATGTCATTGCTTGAATGCACTGAGCACGAGGATTCTTTGAGGAGAGAAAGCTGCTTGGATTCCTCTGTTGTGCGAATGCAGAAGAGATCCTGGCTCTCCTAAGTGCAGCTCAGCTAACAGAGGAGATGATCTGTTCTCCTGATGGCCACGGCTTCTCCGTGCCTGTGGTGGCTGGAGGAATGGCTGTGGTTATTTTCCCACCTCGTTTTCTCTTCCAGATGATGCTCAGAGCTGCAGGTGGTGGTGGCATAAGGGAAGCTCCCGTGCAAACTGCAGCAAAGTAAAGGAATTTTGCTGCCCTGCTGTTCCTTCCCTCCCAGTATCCCGTGGTGGTCTGTCTCCAGAGTGCTGCTTGCCAACAGCAGCTGCTGGCTGGAATTTTTAACAGGCTTTTGGTATTTTAAATTCAAGAATCTTCAATTATTTGAGATCTGTTTATAAAGAAAAAAAATCCCACAAAAACAACAAACCAAAGAAACAAGAACCCAACCCAAACACCCCAAAACCCAGGAATACACCAAATGTTTGGTATATTTGGGATTTGGAGAAAAGAGTATAGGAATTTTCAGTAAACAAATGCTGTGTGATTAACAAATATCACAGAATCATAAAATAGTTTGGGTTGCAAGGGATCTTAAAATTCATCTATTCTCAGGGCAGAGACACCTTCCACTATCCCAGGTTGCTCCAAGACCCCTCCAGGCTGGCCTTGGATGTTTCCAGGGATCCAGGGGCAGCCACAGCTTCTCTGGGCACCCTGTGCCAGGGCCTGCCCACCCTCACAGGGAACAATTTCTTCTTAATATCCAATATATATTTGGAGACAACAGGATGAGGCATCTTCAAGACATTCATATTTCTGTTATATTTCCCTTGAAGCCCCAAAAGTTTCCATAGCCAGTCCTTGAATGCAGGGAGGGCTCTGTGGGGTAACTGGTCAGAGTGGCACATTGTTTTGAAGCTGCTCCTCAGTAGGGATAATGTGATGTTTTTGTGGGCAGTTCAAGTTTTTGCACCTACACAAGCTCTACCATTTAAATTGTGTTTATGGGAAAGGTTATTGCTGTTCCACTGCGTGCCAGCATCCAGAAAGGGATAAAAACACCAGGAGATTGTGTAACGCTGGCAGAACGGGATGAAATTGAGTTTGGCACTTCTGGGTTCTCTTTTGTGAAGCTGGCAACTGTCTGATATCTTACTTGGACTGATGGAGAGCTCTTCATACTTAGCAATCTTTTTTAAAGCAATTTACCAAGGGATCAAGTGACATTTCTGCTTGTGAAACTGGATTAAAACTGGGGACTTGCTGGGGCTTTCGTGCAATGCCACGACAGGTTCAAGTCCCAACATCTCATCAACTCTGCTGCATGACAGTAATTGGAACCAGGGGACATTTTCTTACACAGTCATGAAAATATTGCAGTTATTTGTTTTATTTTGTTTTGGTTCAACCACTCCCCCTCAGATTTTTGTAATTTCTCAGGAAGGTCAAGGGTTTTGATTTTAGAAGAAGGAGGGAAAGAATCTATACAAAAGAAAACAGCATGTTATGTTTTGGGTCTGTGAAGAGCCCTCAGGAACATTTGTATGGATCAGCAGTGTCAGTGGAAAGAGCTTTGGGATGCTTTGATAAGACTAAGTTGGAGGGGAGGGAGAGGGGAAGCTCACACTGTAGTATTTTGCTTTTTAAGTACCAGCTGTCCTTTCTGCAGCCCTAGAAGATTTATCAAATTAACTCCCCTCTCTCCCCATGCTTAGTTTTAATATGTCCACTTGTACCACAGAAAAAAATGCAATTAAACCTTTGCTTTCACTCAGGCATTGGTACAGTGAGAACATTTGCTCATTTACAGCGGTGGCAAGGTCATGAGCTGCACACTTATTTCAATCTAATTTTTGTGATTCTGTAGGTGACTTCTTAACTCAAATTTTCAGCTCCATTAATTAAATTTAAGCAGTCATTTATTTATTTTTTTTTCTATCTAGGATTATCAGTTGAAAGGGATAATGAGCAGAGAAAGCACAAACATTGCTTTCTGCTTTTACATCTTTTTTGAACTCTGTGCTGCTACTACTAGAAGAAAACATGAAAGAGCCTGAGAGATGAAACCCAGAGCTGCTGGTGACAAAGGAGGGGAGGTCACACAGCTCGTGGTCACTTTAGTACAGCAGGGACATAAAGGAGAGACAATGCAGTTGTGTCAGAACAAGACAATCTTTTCAAGCAGCATTAATTCAACTCCGAGTTTTAAAAGCAGTATTGAAGTTGTTCAGAAAATCCATTATCAGAGGCCACTGCTGGAGCTAAACCACATTTTCCTAATACACTGATCAGCTGTCAAATGAGGTCTTCAAACTCTTGTCTTCCCATGTGTATGTCCTGCTCCTACTTTCATTTGCTTGCCTGGCTGATTCCTCCTGTGTCTAATGTTAGGGAGGTCTGCAAACAAGCCCAAATTGAAAGTGTCTCAGTGTTTAAGTTTCTCACAGCTAAGTGAAAAGCACTTAGTAAGAGTAATGCAGCATTATCCTTAATGCTAGAAAATGCTATTAAAAGGTCTATAAAGTAACACTTAAAGACCTTTTCACATAATCTAAAGTGAAGGTAAGTACTGACCAATAAAACATTGTTTTTTTCCAGAAATACTGCTTTTTCTGGAAGCTTAATATAATTATTCTTCTATTTAGCTTTCTTTTCTGAGATAGAATTTGAAAGGGAAATGCTTGACCTGCTAATTGATAGGTCTTATCCGTGATTTTAATGCAGTCACATCAAGATGGATTTGAATTGTTTGTTGATGTGTCTGTCCCACAACCCCACATTATGAAAGTGTTTCCAACGTTGTCTGCCTGGCAGGGAATTTTGTAATAATAACTTGTAGGTGAAGACTATAGCCATGGGTGTTAAGTTTGCTCACTGAATGTGAGCATGGCAGCAGTGTGAGAATTCCTGCTGGGATGAGGAAGGAGCTGCTGGTGTTTTCCCTGTGCTCAGGGGGAGCAGGGCTGGGCTCTCCAAGGCAGGGCTTGTGGGAGCTGGCAGTGGTCAAATAAGAGATTTTTAGGCTTCGGGCACTGGCTTGAGCCTGTGGGAAAGTCAAGTGCACAGCTTTCTCACTCTGGCCTGGAAATTGTAAGGAGGAATCCAAACATTCCTTGGAGATAGAAAACAACTTTTGCAGGTGGTGTTTGTCTCCTTGTTCACTTGTAAGAAACAGTCAAGAGGTGTTGTTCCTGATTGTCCAGAAATGGGGATGTGTTGGTTTGATGGCCAATGAAAGTTTTGCCTTTTTGGACCTTCTCAGAACTGTCTATAAAGGAAGATCTGAAAGAATAAAAAGTGCTCTCTCTTTGCAACTAAAGCTGGAGAGTCTGTGTGGTCACTTTGTTGTTCCTGATAGAGTGTGACACAGGGTTTTGTGTGTGGAGGAGCTTTGGGATCCATGCAGGGAAGGCTGGGCTCTGCTGGGAGCGCCGAGAGGCCCTGAACAGCTGACACTTGGCACAGTGAAGGGAACAGGACCTGTGGCACAGCCAGGGGACAGTCCCAGCGTAGGAAGGACATGGACCTGTTGGGCAGAGCCCAGAGGAGGCCACCAAACTGATTACAGGGCTGGAACACCTCTTATAAAGACAGGCTGAGAGAGCTGGGTTTGATCAGCCTGGACAAGAAAGGCCTTCATGGAGGCCTCAGGGCCTCTTCAGGGCCTGGGGGTATCCGAGAGAGCTGGAGAGCGACTTGGGACAGGGGGTGGAGGGACAGGACAAGGGGGATGACTTCAAACTCAAAACAGTAGCTTTAGATTAGATATTAGAAGGAAATTCTCCCCTGTGAGGGTGGTGAGGCCTCAGCACAGAGAAGCTGTGGCTGCCCCTGGATCCCTGGAATGTCCAAGGCCAGGTTGCACAGGGCTTGGAGCAGCCTGGAATAGTGGGAGGTGTTCCTGCCCATGGCAGGGGGTTGGAACAAGATGATTTTGAAGGTCTCTTCCAACTCAAACCATTCCATGATTCTGGGATTAACTGCCAGGAAGTTTTGGAGTCAAAAATGCTCACAGGTGGAAATCCATGCGCTCTTTCTTGCTGCAAAAAATCCCACTCTGAAATAAAAGTAAATGAATGATACAGAGAGTTTAATTTATTTGAATGTGGCGTTTCATACCTCAGGGAGAAAAAAAAAGAAACAGCAATTATTTCCTTAAAAAGTAGCTTTTGATTGAAAATAGTGTTTGAACTTTATGTTGAAGATCTGGGATCTCAGAAGAAGTTAGATATCCATTATATTGTAGTTTTCCAGGAGCTGCAGCACAAGAATAAACCATCATTCCTGTGCCCTGCCTCTCTTTATAGGTGGCAGGGTGAGGCTGATGGTGGTTCAGATTTTCAGTCCAGTTTCTCTTAAGGCTTTTGGATCTTTCAGGCAGAACAAGTGTGATATGTGAGTGACAACAGCAGTGTGATCATTTTGAGGAGCAATGAAAACACCTGATGGCCTGAACTGGGTAAAGACTGTGTGAGGACAAACCTTCAGACTTGAATTCCTCTTTATTTTTCTTAATCTGTTCTTGTCAGCGTCTGTAATCTGCCTCACAGTGCCATGAAGGAGTCAGCTCAGAAGGAATCAAAGCAAACAGCTGGAGCCTTGAATTAAAAACCTGTGACACCTTCCTGAATGAGACTGGCTTGCTGGTGAGCAGGCAAGTCAGGATTGGGTGAATCAATGGCAACTGCTTCTTTTCTTGCCTAGAAAGAATTGGTGTAAAACTTGGGGGGGTTCTGGAATGGGGAATGAAGGTACCAGCCAGGCTGTCAAAAACAGGGTATGGATTGTATCCCCCTGAATATATCCTGACAGCCCAAATATTGTATATTGGGGTGGAACTGCAGGAACGAGGTGCTCTGCTGTTTGTACACAATGCCTGATTCCCAGAGATCTCATTTCCTGTGTCACCAGCACAGGGGTGTGCCACCCTGAAAACAAACCTTTCTCATCTTGTTTTTCTTAGTTTTAGTTGCTTTCCCAGGAAAGTAACTGTAAACATAAGTTGTTTATCACATTCCTGCTAAGAAACATATTTTGATGGATGTTTCACGTGACCAGTGTGATTTGAACAGTGATAACTTAATTATCCAATCCCTGGTCATTGTAGAGAATCTATAAATACTGGAGTCAGACAATAAAGACTACTTTTTCCTGCCATACCACTGAGAAATGTTCATGTGAATCATTCAGTGTCCTTTAGCAATAGGGGTGTAACCTAAAAAGGAAAGCAAAGTTGTGTTGAAAGGCCTTGAACTTCAGTATTGGCCAGTGCAGCTTCTAAATTTTGTTTTAGGAAACTAATTTTAGCAAAAAATAAGATGGTTTATAATCCTTCAAGTTTCCCCTCCAAAGAGTCCCCCTCTCCCAAGGATTTCTGGCAGTGTTTCTTTGTTCAGCCACAGGAAAGCAGAGTTTCAGCAGGTAAATCAGTGTTTGCAGCAAATCTTGGACTCCTAGCATTAATCCTAAACTCCTTCTCTCCCAGCACACTGCCAGCATCTCATCCATCCAGGGAATCCATTACTGTGGACTCAGAGTACAGATGTAATAGAGATTCCAAAGAAGTGAAGGGCTTTAGCTCAGTAACCTGCATTTGATCACATTCTGGCTCTCATTCAGGTCTCTGGGGTGCTATGATAATACAAGTAATGGAAAGTTGCATATTCAGCTGGGTATATCGTTTTCATCTCCAGCATAAGGAAAAAGGATGAATATCCATTCCAGGGGACATTTTTGGAAGAGGCCTGTGATTGATATCTTAACCAAAAAGGTTTAAAACTTAGAAAAAACATTTTATAATTGCCTCAAAATGCTGGTGCTGAGTGGCAGCAATTTTAATAATTTAAAGATTAAAATAAGAATATTATGATTTAATGAAGTCTCTTTATGTGCCTGTGGTATGGGGGGTTTCAGGCAGATCATGGGTTTTTAAAAGTCACATAGAGAAGGAACATACCTAAAAAACTTAATAATAATTTAAAAATAGGAATAATTGATCATTCAGTAATCTGCTTCCTGTGTTTCCTAGAAACCTTCTCCTGTTGGAGTTCATAAAGTCCACAAAACTAACTGGAAGCAAGTAAAGGCTTTTTTTAGGCTGTTGTAGAAAATCATGGATTAATGATCAAATTATGTGACCTCCATAGGAATCTAGAAATCTGCTGAGCTAACTGAAAAACAATATTTAAAATAAACTAAATTCCATGGTAGACAGGGAATTTATCTGTTCAGAGAAGCTGTGGCTGCCCCTGGATCCCTGGAAGTTTCCAAGGCCAGGTTGGACGGGGCTTGGAGGACCCTGGGACAGTGGCAGGAGTGGGGCTGGATGGGCTTTAAGGTCCTTTCCAGCCCAAACCATTCTGTTTCTATTATTTTCATGTGTTCAATCTCTTCTTTTTGAGAGACTAAAGGTATTACAAAATTATGTGGGATTGGTGAGGTTTTTGTGGGTTTTTTTTGTGTATTTTTCATTTGCTTTTGTTTGTTTGTTTTTCCTCTGAGCAATCCCTCAGGAAATTTTAAGTTTGCTGTTGTGGGTGACATCTCTTCCACTCCAATATAAATACACTGTGCACCAGTAGAGGGAAACTGTCATGGTGCATAATTTATACTCCTCATTGCCACATCCCTGTTCAATTAGTAATAAGCTTTATGGTAGTCTGGTCCACTGGGATTCATCAAAATCACCTTAAAAAGGACTTGAGTTATGTTTCTGTGCTCTGACAGCTTTCTTGATCATATCCCAAAGACTGTGTGGCACCACCTCAGTGCTCTGTAAAACAAGGGACAGACCTAATGCTTTCACCAGGTTTCCAGGGTTTGTTTCCTGACCAAGCTCTCTCAGCTGTCGCCCTCATGTTTGTACACAGGTTTTTTATACAATAAAGGAAAATAACTGTTGGCACCAGGTGCAATGCAGATCAACTCCCTGCATGTGACACTTAACAGAAAGAGGAGAGGCTCTTTCACTAGGTCTGTATATTTATGTATTTGTTATATTTGTGTAAAAATTAAACTTGCAAAGCTGGGGTAAGAACCAGCATTTCTGCTCAGTGTGTGCATCAACAATCTTTTGGAATTCTCCCAAAATTCAATAAGAAAAAAATCTAACTTTGTAGCTACTAGTAAAGGTACTTATTCTAGATTATTGATGCTTCATATCAAAACAGTAACTGCAAGTTGGGGAAGTCAATTGGAGCTTGTTAAATGAAGGGTTTTAGAGGAAATCCACTTGTTTTTATGTTTCTCATTGTCAGCTTCTTACCTGTGAAACACTGTCAGTTTGCCAGGCCTGAAAGTCAGGTTCTATTTTATAATTGCCCTATTTAATTAGTACCAGCATGTTAGTGCACTGACTTTATCTAAGATATTAAATCACATAACTGACACTTTCAATATTGTAAAGTGTGGAATTGAATCATGGAGGATTAGTCCAACAGGGTATAAATTCTTTTATTTACTACTGAATCTTTTAATGTTGATTTCTAAAGCTGGAGAGGTTTAACTAAAAGTGTAAGTTTTTGGAAATATTAACACAGATCCTAAAAGACAGACTTTACAAGGGAATTGGTAAAATTGGATGCACTGTTTCCCTGGATGATACCAAAAGATTAATTGTGTGCTTGAAATGCAGTGCCAGGGATGGGCAGCCTGGTCTAGTGCAAGGTGTCCCTGCTGGATGAGCTTTAAGGTCCCTCCCAACCCAAACCATTCCTGGATTCTGTGACTGGTTTGGAAAACTCAGTGTAGTAAATTTAACTCAAGTTTAAGTAGCATTGCTACAGACAAATGAGTTAAATGTGTGAGTCTAGGACTACCCTGGGCATTGTAAGCTTTTTTTATACCTTTCTGCTGGACCAGACTGGAGGAATCCTAATGGAAGTGAAATGATAATTCTTGAAATTTTAGTTTATTTCACTTCTGCTCCAAACATAAAAACAGGGAATGTGTTGTTACAGGTAGTTCCTCACACACAGCTGGAGGAGGATAAAACTATCAGACAGGAGGAATTAGGATTTTGAAATGTGATGAAATAAAAAAAAAAATGGGATGTAATTTAGCATTACAGAATGCAAGGTCATGCATCTCAGGACTAATTAGTTTTTTTGGTTTAAGATTTGAAATCAGTTGGAAGTGACAAGAAGCTGTTGGAGCATTAAAACCAGGAGATTGAGATGAGTCTGTGATGTGCTTCTGCAAAGAGAATGTCTTTCTGTAAGGTAAAATGGCAAAACAGAAATGTGTTATATAGATCAAAAGTTATTTTATCTGGAGTATTCTGGAAGGTGATTCCATCTGGACAGCACAGGTACTCCTTCAGAGGAGAGATGAATTCAGCACATCACAGATGTAAGGAAGGGCTATAAGGAGATTTGGCATAATTGAGAATTTTTGCCATGGGGAGTGAGTAGCTTCCTTAAGGAAAACATGGAAAGCTCCAGCCACTCCAAGTTGGAAAAAGAATGAATTGAGCAGGACTTCACTGGCTGTGAGGATCCAGCAGTGCCATCACAGGACTTCTGGTTCCAAAGAATAAACGGCAGAGGTGGGCAGGAACAGGAGGCAGTGGTTGGAACTTGCCTTAGCACCACCCTCAGACCTTGTGGTTGGGATGAGATTTCTTTAGTGTGGGAACCTCACATGAGAACAGCCTTTTGCTAGAGTAAAACTATGGTTTCACAAACTGCTGGTGCACAAAATTGGCATCCAAGCTCCTTCAGAATGAAATAGTTTTCTTTTCCTAAGTAGCAATAAACAGTGTTTCACTTCTGTCCTCACCGTGGTGTCTTCCAGCCATCCCAAGAAAGTTTTGGTGACATTGACAAGAAAATATTTATCTATGTCATTGGCCATTTTTCTCTTGAGGACACCTCATTATTGCCTCCATCGTTCAATGTAAGTTAATAAAATCAAATCAGATCATTTAGCTGAGGATCTGCTAATAACTGTTGTAATTTTGACTCCAGGCACCCAGCCTGTGCTGTCACCATGAGTTCAGTGTTCCTGGGGCTGCTGTCAGTGCTGGGGAAAGAGGTCACTTTTTAATAGCTCAGGTTTTCACATCCTTGTTTTCAGCTCAGAATCCCATGTTTGTGGTAGTTCCTCCATCACAGAAGTGCTGTGGCAATTAGCTCTGGGCAGGTGAGAGATCTCCCAGCACAGCTGGCTCTGAGCTCTGCTGCTTGTGTGAGGAGCAGGTCACCAGGGTAAGCCTGGTGCTGGGACTGGGATTCAGGTCAAGTGTGTTCAGAAAATCTCTGTTCACACCTGTCCTGCAGCTGGAGGCAGATCTGGGGTTGTGTCATCTCCACCTCTGAGGAAAGAGAACATAAACCAAAACCTGATTACACAACAACACCGGTATTATCTTTATATCTGAAACCAAGTCCCCTCACTTGGATTGTTATTAGTCTCTAAGCTAATAAAATTATATCTGCTGGTTAAATAATTATTATTTTTTTTTAAATCCATATTAATTGTAGTCTCTGTTCTGGGAAATTCTATTAGTTTTCGCCACAGATGAGTGTTTTCAGATAAACAACATCTTTATTCCAGCTGGGACTTCATCATCAAGTTTATCTTAATTATCTAATCTTAAAATAGTCTTAAACTGCTAGAAAGGCTGCAGTATAGTCAAGTCTCACAATTATTTCCTCCCTGTGAGACACTGCTTTAGAATTTAAAAACAAAACAATCAGAAAAACAAAAAACAACAAACGAAAGCTGATATTGATAGTCTGGTGAGAAGTCTGTCTTGTATGAAGTGCAGAATGTGATGGAAAACAGTTGTGTCTCCTGGGTACAGCCTGCCAGGCAAAGTCATTTCCATGGAAAAAAAATCTCCTGCAGTCCCTGTCTCCTCCCTGGGGTGTTGGTTCAGCACATGGCAGATGCTCTCTCTGCAGTGGCACTGCCCCATGCCAGCGCCTGGCACGAGGGCAGAAACACCCCTGTCCCCTCTGTGAAGGTGACAGCCAGATGTCAGGCTGTGGCAAAGGTGTAGAACTTATCCTGGGAGTTTACAAATTCCAGAAGTGCACAGAGATTCTCAGTGTTTGAATATCAGTGAGGTTTGTCCATGGAATCACAGAACATCCTGAGCTGAGAGGGACCCCCAGGATCCCCCAGCCCAGCCCTGGCCCTGCCCAGACCCCCCAACAACCCCACCCTGGGCATCCCTGGCAGCGCTGTCCAAACGCTCCTGGAGCTCTGGCAGCCTCGGGGCCGTGCCCATTCCCTGGGGAGCCTGGCCAGTGCCAGCACCTCTGGAAGGTGGGAAGGTGTTTGAGGCTGGGAACGTGTTCTGAGGAAGATTCAGTGTGTCCTTACCCTGTTCCTGAGTGTTTCCAGGTAACCTCTGGCAGGTGTCTGACCTGATCCAGCTGTTCTGCTGCTTTTCAGCTGACTCTGTGGAGTTCCCTGTTGACTTTCCCTTTGCCAGTCATGGAATGTGCTGATGAGGGGATTCTGAGAGGACTCTGGGTAAAAAAAGGTGTTTTGATGCCATAATTGTTACAATAGGCTACAAAGTGCACAGGTAACAAAAGGAGACTCCTGATTACCTTATTTTATTATTGTTTTTATCTTTAGCCTTTCAAGTACAAGCCTTAGCACAGTGAACAAAGATCAACGGAGGCCATAGGACAAAACAAAAGGAAGTCATAGGAATGTGGAATGGTTTGGGTTTAAAGTGACCTTAAAGAGGGAGGGAGGGACACCTTCCACTGTCCCAGGATGCTCCAAGCCCCATCCTGCTTGGCCTTGGACACTTCCAGGGATCCAGAGGCACCTTGTGCCAGGGCCTCTGGCCATCTGAATAAAGAATTTCCTCTTAAATTCTAATCTGAATCTCTCCTCTTTTATTTTAAAAATGTGCTTTCAAACATTCTTTCACTTCATCCTTCTTACATTTTTGGCTGCAGTGCCTAATGTGCAGTTAGCTCAAGTATCAGTATAATTGCACTCTGGTTATAATTGGATAAGTATATTTAATACCAATTCAGTTGATCAGAAACTGAATCTAATTTCTGAATGACTTAATGTCATGATCATAATCTTTTGAAGAATCATATGTTTAATAAATCAGATTCTCACAGAAGCATCTTAAAATTTAAATGACTTGTATGAAAATGGACAATGAATTTATTGGAAATTTTATACTCAGTTAAGCTGTGGAGCTGAAATCATGAGGAGGACACTTATTAAAAATCTTTGCTTCTGAGAAGCTGCCCTTTCACCTGGGGCTCTGGGAATGCATTACATTTTAATGGAGTTTCCTGGGCTGTTAAATACTGTATGCAGCCATACTCACAAATACCCTTTCATCTACCAGAATCAAGTGGAAAGGTGCTTTATGGGGCTTGGTGAGGATGTGGATAAAGCAATATCATGCACAAGGTGTTTGTCTAATTTCTGGAGATGGCGTCATTCAATTTCAAGTGTAAAGAGAAGTCTTTAAAGCAAAGACAATTATCTTCTTAAATTGCTGGTAAGACCTTATTTCCAGATGTAAATATCCAGTAAATGAGCTTTTTGTGCATCTGAATTGCACTTATGAACTTTGACTATTTCACTGTAAAACAGCAATAGAGTTTGTCTGCAGTACTACCAAAAGTTTTACAAAATCCTCCAAGATTCCTGAAAAGAAATACTGATGTACTGGCAGTGAAACAGCTTTGAAGCCTGTTTCAAATTTAGATTTTTATAATCTGACCTTTACTGAGCCATCTCTGCTCACATCCATCCCAACTGCAACACCAAGGGCTGGTGAGGTTGGGATAAAAAGCTTGGAGCACTTGGTTCACGTGTCTTGATGGACCAAGGATTAAAAGCTGACTGAAACCATGGTTCATATGACAGAAAAGGGCTTCTTATTCCAAGCTGGTCATTCAGTATCCCGAGAAGTGATTGCTTTTAGATTCTTTCACCTTGTGCCTTTCAAGTCTGAGAAAGAAATGTTTAAAGGATTTAATGTTTCCTGGCAGAGCTCAGGCTTGATGCTGCTGAAAAGGAACAAGAGTTCAGAAAATCTGTCTTGAGAAATATTTTCCCTTGGAAATGTATTATTCTAAGTTTCAGCCTTAAACCAGAGGTTATCTATAGCAAAGACAAGAATAAGGCCTTAGATGATGGAATAGGAATATTTCTCTGTGTTTGTTACCAACCTGGTTTTGTATAACAGGGACAGTAATGCCTGAAACTGTTCCAAACACACCTGCACAGTGAAAGTAAGATGTTGAAATCTTGTCCATTCTAGAGACTGGAATTCCTCTAAAATCAAGAAGCTCAGCAGATATTGAGCTGTTCATATCCTGTTATTAATAAATCATTTTCCCCCATCAGTAGATGGGGCTTGAATGGCTCCTGGGGACTCCTTCAGCAGCTCGTGGCTCATGGGCCATTTTTGAGCCCACCTGTGACTTGTCACCGGCTGCAGGTGACCGAGGATGTGGCAGTGTAACACCCCAGGGGATGGGAGAGGCTGTGACAGCCCCTAACAAAATCTGAGCTGTCTGTAGAGATAACTGCGCTCATGCTGAAGTTACTCTGGATTTTCTCCTCACTGCCACGCTGCCCCACATTAATGCAGAGTTTGGGATGCTGCAGCTCTAAATGCACATTCTGGGTCAGGGACTGTGAGAGGAAGATTCATGGCTGTAATTAGAGAGGCACTTTGCACATATGCTTATGTAGTAGTAGGAAATTTGGTTAAACAGATGAGGAGCTCTGTATGTTTTCAAGAACTCACAAGTGCTGTTAGGCAGAGACCTATTTATTCCTGGCACATATTTACTCTGTGTTTTGCTCTTTGGGCAATGAATTTACACAGAGGAGGCTGGAGGATAAAAGCAAGCAAATCTTTTTTTTTCTCACACTGTTTCCAGTGTGCTGCAGAGGACAGAGGGGCTTCCAGGGCTTGGGATTCTGAGCAGCATCCTGGGTACTGCAGTGCCCTGGTACATCAATGGGCAGAATAAATAAACTGAAAAGCTATTAAAAGTCAGGTAAAAAATTACTAAAATTCAAACCTGGCTGGCTGTTAGTGCCTTAACCATCAGTCAAGAGATGGAACCTTTCAGGAGCTCTTACAGAGTCCAGGATTTGCCCTCCTGTTCCCAGTCTGACTCCAGGGCACCTGGAAGCAGAGCAGCTGGAGAGCCACTGTCACTTCTGGGGCTGACTTGCTCCTGACACATTGAATGAAGATCATGGTTTGACTGAAAACAATTTAAAATACGTGTCTTTAAATATCCTTGACACTGCACTTTAGCTGTAATTCAAAACAGTCACTGTCAGCAACAAGTGAAAGGGAATTTGGAAAAGATAACCTTGATCTGAGATATGTATAAAGGTGGAGCTATAGGAATTGTTAGAACTCAATAAAAGTTATTTATACAGCCATTCTCTGGGAGTAGCTTCCAATAACAAAGTTATTAAATTTAGCATGATATACCAGTGGCAAGACTCATTGCAAGTTATTGCCATTGTATTATTAGCCAATTAGGTTTTATTTGCTGATACTCAATAACAGATGATAGCTATCTTTTTAACTAAATCTGATATTTAACCAGGGTGGACTTGAGCTAATACTTGTCAAGCTTAAATATCAGGGAGTTTTTGGAGTTCTGCACAGTGCTGGATCTTAATTGCACATGTTCAGAAGCAATTTAAACAAAATATCAGCATTGTCCATCAAGAATCAACCCACTTTGTTAGAATCTTCTTCAGGAAAACATTTAAATTACTGATAGCTCTTTTTGGAGCTGTTTAGAATACAGATGGGATGTGTGTGTGTGCACAGACATTTTTGTCCTCATGCAGATTGTGGGTAGTTTTCTGTGAGTGCAAAAGGAAGATGCATTTTGGAAGTTCAGCACTGAGTTAATTTACTGCACTTGGCCTCATTTGGGGAGTTAATGGAATTATTATAAAAATGCCAGTCCAATAAAAACTTAAATTCTTCTCTGAAAAGGATATGTCTGTTCTAGTTATGTTTGACTACAACCAGATTGTGTTTAATTTTCTTCTGTGTTTGCTGGTGTGGCAAGAAACCAGATTTCCTACCTTTATTTAAGCTGATCCTTGTGTTTTATGACCATGAACTTCCACTGAAACATCTCTGTTGGAAGGAGATCTTCCACCAAAACAGGAGCCTGAACAGCAGAACAGGGAAAGCAGAAATACTGGAAATTTTGTAGTTGCTGTTGGGATTCCTGAAATGGTGTCTGTTGAGACAATATTTTATTCATCACCAAAGATAATGTGAATCAGTCAACGGCTGCTTCTTGCTTAAAGTTCAAACACATTAATTTGAAGTTTGTATGAAAGCTTATTGAGAAAGAGAGGCTTGCTAATGGAATATAAAATAAGTGAGAAACAGCTACTTTCAGACAGGTTCTTCTGCTCTGTAGAGTAAAAAAAGGATGTCATTTAAGAGTGCAGCTTGAGCAGTATCAGTGTGACAGATAAAATGCTGAAATGAAGCCAGCCCATAGAGAGCTCTGACTGTTCCAGTGTGGCAGCTGAGGTAGAATTTAGTGGAAATGCACTATAAATACAATGTTGGACAAGCCTGTTAGGATCCATTGAATAATTAACCCAAAGAATTTTCAGATAATTGGAGAAAACAAAAGCAATGTTCTCTTTTTTTTTTTTTAAGAAACAATGAATACCCACAAATAGCTTTTATTGACCAATAGAACTAAGCACATCTTCAACAATCATGGCTTACAATTTAAGGTGAATTTTTGGAATACAAAACAGGATTATTTTAGGGAAAAAAAAAGTCCTGTGACTTAAGAAATGAATTGAAGCTAGGTAAGACTTTTTTAATATTTAGTCTACAGTATAACAGCAAGTGTGTGCTACAAATCTGTGATTTTAAAAAGAAATCTTCATTCTGTTATACCATGACAAGAACAGGAGTCTGCTTCAATGGTGGAAAGCCATTAAATTTATGGATTGAAAGATTATTAGTTAGAATCTTGAGAAAAGTTGGTGGGGAATGTCTGTTTCAGAATCTTTTATGGGTTTGATAACGTGTTAATTTTACAAGTTTCATTTCCTTGGGACAGGCAAGTCTGAAAATTCTTAGCATCAATCTTGGTGTGTTGCAGCAGACTGGAACTAACTGAACTGGGAAATTCGGGGTTCTTTGAAAAGGTGCAGGGTATTAACTGACTTTTTTTGTAGCTTGAAAAAAATAATTCAATCAGATTAGAAATTTGTACAGATCTCTAATATTAACTTCTGCTTAAAGCAATAAAATGTTAATATTGAGCTATTGAAATAGTGACAGCTCAGCTGTCAGTAGCAAAAATGTATTCCTGGTATTAAATAAAGGACGTAGATTTTTGCAAGGCAAGTTAGATGAGTCATCCTTGATTTGGACATAGAAATTGAAACAAATGACATTTAGTGTTAGTTCTAGTCCTGGGATACTTCAAAGTGATTTCACTGATCCGTGGTGGATTATGAAGTACAGAATTAGTAATGAGTGTTTGAGCTGGTCTGGGGCTCAGTGATGAGGGAAAATTCAGCAAAGAGAAACCTGTAAGGATGAATTTGAGGAAGAGAACTCAGCTTAAACCGACAAGTTCAGGGAATGGAGCTTAAACACTCATTCCATGCCTGTCAGGATCCACGGTGCTTGCTCTGCTCCATGGGATTAGGAGCAGAACTGATAAACTCTGCTGGGCTCTGCTGCACATTTGGCACCAAAACTTCTGGGAGAAAAACTTGTTATTGCTGGGAGGGCACTGGAGGTGTTTCACCTGACAAAGCTTCACCTGGCTGTTCCTGGTGATGCTCCTCATGGACACCACATGTGATCCCTTACTTGGGGGAAGCAATATTTTGATTGTAGCAAGGTTCCTATGCAAGGAACCTCCAACTATTGATTTCATCCCTGCATGGAGGACATGTGTGCATTGAAACTGTGCTCAGAGCTGCTTCAAAACATGTGGGAATAGATATGTAGCACTGAACCTGCAAAGTCAGCAAGGTCACAGGGTGTGTAATCAGAAAAAGGCTTAGAAAATATATAAATATATGTTGATGTTTGTCTTTCCTAATGGATTGATAGCACTTGAAATCACAATTCCAGTTTTGAACCAAGAACTTTTCTAAACTGCTTTCAGGATTTTCAAAGATGACACTGATTTAGGGAAAAAAAAAACAAAACCAAACCCTATACACATATATATATATTAATTCTAAAGAGAAATAATTTTCATTGTTGTTTTTAAAAATAAAGACAAGCTTTCTGTATGCTTTTTCTGTAATCTGGATTGCCAGGGCACAGAACACTCAAAAAGAATGAAATTTAGACAACTCTAACAGGAATGATTCAAACCTTGGCCAGGCAATTGTTGCTGGTATCTCAGAGAACTGGCACCTTCATGAGCATAGATAAAACTGTCCCTGTTACATGTAAATTTAGCAAGAATATGGCAAGGTGAGAACAGAACTGTCCTGTGGCAGGTGAATCACTCCTCGACCACAGGACTGATGCTGGAAGCAGAAACCAAACCACATGGGATGTATTTGAGGCAGTAGAGAAATCACTGATGTTTGTTTCTGACCCCCAAACACCTGGATGTCTCAAAAGGAGCACAGAGAAGCCTGGGATTTGTGTTGAATGGTGGAGTGACTCACCTGAATTTGTGCGAGGTCTGAGCCCAGTTCTTAAAGAGCTGCCATCAGAAGAGCAAACTGTGAGTGCTTTACTTCAGTTTATTCCTTCTTACACACTGGAGAATCTATTCCCCAGTTCTCCTGGTGTGGATCCCCTGTTAGCTAATGAGGCCTAAAAAATGATCAAAGCTTTCCCTGCAGTTTGGGGAGTCAGAGCATCTTTGTCTCCCTTGTAGAGTCTGAGTTTAAATACCCTTTGACTCAGTAAAGATGACTCTTTCCTCCCTGCAGAAACCTGTTCTTTGAAAATCCTTGGCTATAGAACAAACATTTGGTTAGGATAATAAAGTACTCATTGAAATTGGCCAGTTGCAAGAGCAGGTTGATAAACACTTGTCTGATGTCTTCTGTCTTCATCTTTCTGGAAGGAGTAGAAAGCACATAAAGGACTTACTGCTCTTCCTGAGTGAGGAAATTCCAATATTCTTTGATTTATCCCATCTTAAAGCAACTCAGCACAAGCTTTACATGTACATTTTCATTCTTCACTCTTTCCCACTTCCAGAAGAATATACAGTGAGATTTCTCAGGAATCTGCTATATGAATTCTACAGTCTGAAAAACAAGTTACAAGCGGATTTTTGTACAATAAATCCCACACTAGGAGTTACTTTAATGAGTCAAATGCATCTTTTCCAGCTCTGGTAAACAAGAATGTCTTTGGAAGGGATGAGAATGAATGATCAGAAACAGCAATGGATTAATTTGTAGAGTTTTATAGTTCATAAGCACTGCTTCATCCTAACAGCATTTGTTTCTTCCTTTACTTTCCATTTTGTGGCTTTAAGATAAAAATTGAGAGACTAAATCTCAGCTCTCATGAAAGTTTCCAAAGGGATGTTTCCTAAAAAGTGTTCATGCTTTCTTAACTTTTGCCCATTTTGTTGCTGTTTATGTGTTATTGTTGTTTTTATTAGGTTTTTTTTTTTTTAGTAAATGAGAGAAGTAACTACTTCTTTTTGGAGGAATGGTGGAGTGAATCAGTGAGACTGATGTTCTCATTGTGTCTATCCCTTTCCCACTTTGGGATTGCTGTAAATGCCTGTTCAAATTATATCTGCAGCTCTGTTTCCTGTGTGTGTTTAGAACCACGGGATAACTGATGAGGCTTCTCACATCAGTGTGTTTCTTTATCCCCTTTTAGAAGTATTGTGTTTTTTATCTGGTGAGTCTCTGAGAGTTTGACATTGGATGACTTTATAAAACATTCAACTAATTGGATTTGTTAAAATAAATAAATCAAACACTAATTGGAATGTGCCCTGCCATTATTTTTGCTTACTGAATTAGATATTATGGCATGGAGTTCTTTTTATCATATTTGTGCACTTATTTAAACACCCCCCTGGCGCACACTTCTGCAAATTCAATTATATATTCAAAGGAGCCATTCAATTTATGCAAGGCTGGTTTACATTTAATCCAGGGGCAAGTCTCAGTAACTGATGATAGGTCTGCTCAAGATTAATTAGCATCATTCGGATGAGCAGTGGCATTGTTACAAGCCTGCAGTGTAAAACAAGGGATATTTTATCCTTCTTATGTGAGCCATTATTTGCTTCAATATGACCCTTTTCAGGAAGGGAGAAGCTTTCTTGTTTAGATTTCATTTTGTGGAAAGGGTTTAACACCACCTGTGTTATCCAACGCCATCAAAGCCTTTGCCATTCCCACTGAGCAACTGCGTTTGTTTAATTTTTATCCAAGCAGGAAAAAGTCTCCAAACATCCCAATTTCTTGTCTAAAAATCCTCATTCCTGCTAACAATTTATTTATGAATTTATGAATTTATGAATTTATGAAGACCCAGCACCCCATTTTGGTGACTGTGTGAAAATTGTCATTTTCCTCAAGCTACTCTGTGATATGTGGCTGAAATGATGACATGCAGACTTGGTAACTAAATTCATCCAGTGGTCGGTTTTCCTTTCCTTTCAACTTGAGGATTATTTTTTCAAGGTTAATGGATAGCCCTGTTCTGCCTCTAAGCAGTGAGATTTCAGCCATGGATGGTTTTCTTTAGGGATGGATCTAATCTGTTCCTGTCTTTATGTTCCATCATATTTGGGTATAGCTCACATCCAATTATCTGTATAGGTGAGGTGTCTTTGGAAATATTGAATATTAAGCTGATGTTGACATCAGTGAAAACAACACCTCTGCTTGTTGCAATTCCTACTTTAGTGAACTCCTAAAATCTCTGATTTTCTGAAGCTGGCTGTCTGTAAGGGAAGCTGCAATGTCCCACATGCCAACTTCTGCAGGAAGGGGCTGCCACAGATGTCCTTGCTCAGGAGATATGAACACACCACTGTGGCTGCATGGCTTTTCCAAGGATTCGATATAAGGAAGAATTTTTTTACTGAGAGGGTGGGGAGGGCCTGGCAGAGAACCCAGAGCAGCTGTGGCTGTCCCTGGATCCCTGGAAGTGTCCAAGGCCAGGCTGGATGGGGTTTGGAGCAGCCTGGGACAGTGAAGGTGTCCCTGCCATGGCTGGGGTGGAACTGGAGGAGCTTTCAGATCCAACCCAAACCATCCTGCGACTGTGACAGAGCAACCCCAAAATCTCTGATGTTCTGATATATTGTACTACTTTCCTGCCACTTTCTGAGGTTTCTCTCCTGTTCCATAATACAATATGCACTGCAACAGTGTGAAGAGAGGAGTTGTTGACTTTTTGGCTCACAAGTGACTGAGGCTCTGGCTCCCAGCTGAGCTTTTATTTCATTTTTAATTCTGCTCTCAGTGGGACACACCAGAGCAAGAAGCTGGTGGGCACTGCCCCTCTCTTGGTAGGCAGGATTCACACAGGCAATCTGCTCATCTGAGCCCTTAAAACTGACTCCAACTTCTTCTCTTTGTCCTCATTTCCTGCAAAATCACCTCCACATTCCAATTCTGCTGCCTCTAGTAAATTAATCCTTCTGGCTTACTGCCCTGTCACTCTGTGTTTGGAGGTTTCTCCACTAACCTTTTCTTTCTCTGAAATGTAGGTGTCTTGCTGCTGCTTTTAAGGCTGTTCATGGTTTATCCTTTCCTTTCCTATTCAGCTGTACTACAAGGTTAGCTTTGGCTTTCAGGCAAGGCACTTTAAATCTTCCTCAGCTGTTGTCTTCTATCAGCAGATGCTCCCAATTAATTTCCACAAGTTCTCACTGTGTCCCTTTTTCAGCTCCTCACGCTCCACCTTCCTCAGCGAGGATAAAATCACCTCTTTAGCTGATTATACAACTATTGACAACATTCCCAGTTCAATGAGCACTGCTGCCCTGTATTTTGCTATTTATTCCTCATTTTGCTTCTGGGACTTTGTAGCAGCTCCTGTGCAATTCCTCTGTGCACAGGAGACCTCGTTGGGCTGGAGCAGAGAACGTGTTTGCAATTCCTTCAGAGGAACTGCTCCCAAACATCCCTGTGTGCTGAGCAGGGAGTGGGGATGCTTTGTGTCTGAATTAAAAGGAATCTTATCAAAATGAGAATGTGGAGGCTGAGAATAGAGGATTTGATTTTGCCTCTTGCTCCTGCTCCCTGGGATAAAGATGATTTTCACTGCTCACTCCCACACAGTCCAGGCTGCCTGGATCTTCTCTCAGATTTTTTTAATGAGCCTGTTCAATATTATAATTTTGAACTTTTTCACCTAAATTAATTAAAAAAAAATAAATTAGGGAAACAGTTTAAGTGTAATCTTGCTTGTTGTGACAGCTGGGAAGGCTTCACAAATGCAACAAATTAAAGGCAAGGATTATTTAAATATTATAAAATCATGACAACTCAGAAATATTTGCAGAAGCTACTGAAACAGGCAAGTTTTCTAGGGACATAAAATCTATGAACAGATCTATTTATAATGAAAATATAATATAGAAAATTTTTAATTTTTAGGGCAAGTGTGATATCTCTAAACCTTTTTTCAGCAACAGAGTATTTTGGGGTGTCAGGTACTCTACCCAACAAACCTTCCTGAAATATACTTGACTAGAAATGTTTGGTGAAGTTTTGTAGAACCACTTTAAAAACAGTTGCAGTTGGAGTACACAGAGAATCATTTAAACAGAGTAAGGGATTGAGAAATATTAATGACATTTGTAATTTGTGAGGAGTTCCATAGGGACTGAGACAAAGTTTGGGCTCTCCAGGGGGGTGGGTAGTATGGGTGAAAATGTCTTTGGTGTTGGGTAACCCTTTATTGCAGAGGAGCCAGAGGTCAGTGATGCTCCAGGTGTTTATTGTGGGAAGGAGGGAGGAGTCAGGAATATCTCTGTCCCTGCAGCTCTGCTTGGTGTCAGGAGCCATTGGTGCTTGGCTGGCTGAGCTCTGCAGCCCTGGCATGGTCCATGTGCTCAGTTCCTTTGGAGGGCTGGGATCTGCAGAGAAAAATGGTTCTTTCTTCCTCAGGAGGAAACCAAACCTTTATAGCCACACCTTGGGCATGATTCAAGCCTAAACTGAGGGACCCAGACCCCCAATCCAATGGATCCAGTAGTGAAATACTTTGGCAGGCTGAGCTGGGAGTGCATGAGATCATAAAGGACACCAGTGAAGGAACATCCTAGGGAATAAACATCCCTGGTTCTCTGTGAGACCCAAGGTGCAAAGATCTGCCCCGGAATACAAAATTTCATTCCTCAGTTCCTGGATTTCCCTTGATTCTCAAGTGCTCAGGCAGCTGCCAGTGTATTTATGAGAGTTAAATTCTTCCAAGCATTTCAGGAATTGCAGTAAAGATCTCTCAGTCAACAGTCTGGAAGGTGTGAATGCCAGCCGACATCTGCTGCTTCTCATTCTCTTGTTCAGAAACTACAGGGCCATGCTCAAAAGTATTGACTTGAAAGCCTTGTGGAAGCTCTGTGTGTTTGTGGACCACACACAAATTTGTGTTGTTAAGTTTAGGAGATGGTTAAAGAGAATTATAGAAATAAATATGAATAATGAATATAATAAACAAATAAATATAAATAAATATAATCTTTTTTGCTTTAAAGCCAAAAGAAGTGAGGCATTGCTGTAGTAACAGCGATGCTCTGCTTGTTTGTCATTTGCATTCCTCCTTCCTTTTCCTGATTTTTTAAAATATCTTTCTTGGAGGTTCATGCAAATATTCCTGCATGGGGGTATCCTGTAGAATTGTCCTTGAAAATAACAGATTGAAATAAAGGGGACTGATCTTAGAAACAGTGGTGTGAAGGGAAGAAAACAAGGGCTTCCAGTGGATATAGAACGTGGAAAGTACAAAGATATTTTTTTGGACATCACCCTTGGAGCTGCATGAAAAATAACGTTCAGAAAATTAGTTTTATTTATTTTTATTTCCTGTGTAAGCTTGGGTACTAAATATCTGAGTAAATGGCCTAAAATTAACCCAGAATTGTTTTCATTTTCTTGGTTTTAGGTGGTTGTTCATTTGATGAGCACTACAGTAATTGTGGGTACAGCGTCGCCTTGGGAACCAATGGATTTACCTGGGAGCAGATCAATACCTGGGAAAAGCCAACAATGGATCCTGCTGTCCCAACTGGTGAGTGAGATCAACAATGATGACATGCAGGTCTTGGCAAGAATCAAATGTTATTCCTATGTATGTGTGCACTGGCTTTGGGTGCACACAACAGCAGAGAAGGATTTTATTCAGCCATAAAATGTTGATTTTGTGTTCAAAATAATCTGGCAACAGAATTCATAGATGTGAGGTTGCTTTTTGTAACATCTGCCATCGGATATCCTTGCAGAATTGTTTTGCATTTCTTATGTTATTTCTCAATTAGCAGAGAGGAAATGTTTTGGATATAAAACTCCAAGGTTAGGCCAGCTTTTGGCACATTTCTGGATTACAGAGTTATCTGGGCAGGTTCATTTTGGACAGGCCAAATGAATAAAGCCTTAAAATGTGTGGAAGTATTGGACATTCCAGTTACCATTTAGTTTTCAACTGTTTGTTTAAAATTCCAATTTTGAGGAAGACAAGAAGGTTCCTAGAGAATTAATTGTGGTAGCTAATGCTTGATTAGGCTGGGACTTGAGACAGGAGAATTTTCATATGCAAGAAAAACATTTCCAGAAGAGAGAGTTACCAGAGTTTCTAATTTATTAATATGTCCTGAGTAAGTGTGGACTTCCATACATGTGATGGTTGGAATATTCTTAGCAGAGCTCCCAATGGTGATAATTTCCTGGTTTTGTTTTTCATTGGCAGTTACCATTATGCTTTATATAGGAATGAGTTCTCTAGCCTTGAAGTGCTGTGGAATGCTTTGTTTACATTGAAAAATAACTTGATTAAAAAAAACACTTTAAAGTTCACTAAAAATCCTACTTTGTCCATGTTGGTTGCCACCTAAAATAGCGATAAAAGTCTCTTTCAGGCACACAGTGGCAAAAAGACTTCATCAGCCTTTAATTTCATTCCTAAAAAAGCAATATTTGTTCTGGTTGGTGCATTGCACTGTGAGAGCATGAGCTATGTGGAAGAACAGAATATAATGTTGTTCCAGACATATTCTTATGCCTGTAATTATTGGGATAAGAGACTTGTAATTGCTGGCTGCCTGGCCAGGACATGGTGAGGAGCTGAGACAGCAATAGCTCCCTGCCACAGCCACTGACAGACAGCCCAGAATTCAGCCCTGGGTGCTTGTCAGTAAAAAACCAGCACAGGAGACACCAGCCTGGCTGGGCTTCCTCCAGCACTGAAAGCTGTTTAAGTTCTGTGGGTTTTATATCATTTTATCATTGGAGATTATTCAGAATAGGAGCTTTCAAAGTCTGTCACACCTGGCACTACTTGGTTTGGCATCCCCAAAGGAGTTAATTGTGGAAGTTGCAGATTTTTGGTCCTGTCTGTAAGAGTGTAATTTCATTATTCTGGATGTTGTTGTGCTTTAAATGATGGCAATTTTATCTCTGGGGCTCCTCAGCTCTTGGCTCATTGTTGTATCCCTATTTTGTGTCCTGGGTAAAGACCAAGCCAGAGAGACATGGCAAATCTTTGATTTAGCTGATCCCAGAGGGAAGGAATAGCAATTTACACAGTTCTGATGCAGTTGAGAATGTGGAACAAATGGGAAGGTTTATATGGCTTGCACTGGATGAGTTCAATGCTTTGTTAACTCTAAATGTTAAAATAAACCCTTCCTGGCCTCCTTATGAAGGTGTATTGTCATCTGACACACCCTGGAACCATGGAGGGTCAGCAGAAATCACAGAGCTGGAAAAGACCTCTGAGGTTATTGGTTCCACCACTTCCCTTGGCAGCTGTTCCAGTGCTTGACAACCCTTTCAACAAAGAAATATTTCCTAAGATCCAATCTAAACAATATACAAGCAACATCCTGGAATAGCATGATTAAAAAAAAAAACCCAGAGCAGCAAACCAAAAAACCCAACCCCAAACAAACCACTGCATACACACAAAAATCCCCATGCCAACCCCAGAACATCACAGTGTAATTTCTCCAAATGATTGTGGTTTCCCCCTTTCCTTCTGTCCTAGTTTAGGGCAATTTAGGCAAATTGATTTCTGCTATAATGAAAAAAAAATATCTAGAGATACTCCAGCAGCTGCAAATTTAATAAAGGTTAGACCTCAAACAAAAAATGACGAAAACTTCATTGAAGTTAAGAGGCAAAGGTAAAGCAGCCATCAAGTGGGAATGTGCTGATAAAGAAATACTGTGTAAAAAGGTTTTAAGGAGCATGAGGGGAGATGAGGCAGCTCCTGATGTGACTGATGGATGTCACAGGACTGTTCACAGGGCACAAAGGATAAAATCAGCAGGTGGGAGATCAGAAGGGTACAGAAGGGCCTGGTGTGACAAACCCCTTGTTCACAGGAGCTGTCCAGTCCTGCTAACCCAGGAGGAAACTGCAGTGTTCAATCAGACCCCCTGAAGTTGGCAGAGATTTTTGGAGCTATTATTGAGAGTCTGTTGCTGGCTGGAATTGTGATGTTTGTGTTGGTTACACTTGGAAAAGCTGTTTGGTGGGAATAAAAGTTGTTTACTTAATGTCTGTGTAATGGCAAAGCCAGGTGGATAAACTGAGGAACAGCAAGTTCCACTCATCTGAGTAGGAGGAGTGGGACTCCAAGCAGGGACAGCTTTAAAGCTGGAGTCCTAGAACATGTGAGGATTAACTTTCCTTTCCATTGAATTTCTGCACAGCAACTGAGAGAAGCAGGGTGTAAATCCACTGAGCTGCAGGGTGTAAGAGGTGGTCACAAAGAGGTGTTCATGGAATAAGCACCCAGAGGCACGGCAGAGCACGGAGAGTGGTGGCAGGAGTGCCAGCAGGGCTCTGGGAATGCACCAGTAATGCGGATTTTCTTCCTTGGAACCGTATTTTAAACGCTGCCTTGCTTTTATAGCTGGAAATAGATTAAAATTCTACATTGTGGAAACGGTCAAAACAAAAAGTGAGCAGGAATTAGGTTGGTTCAGTGGCACTGAGTCAGTCTGCAGTGCTGGCAGCATTGCCAGCCCCCACCTGCTCAGCCCTTTCCTCTGGAAAACGTTTTGGCTTTCCTAAGTACCATCAGATCCCTTTGAATTCAACCAAACCACAGAACTGTGTCCTCCTGAATACTAATTATGCTGTCTAGCACTTTCTAAAGTCCTTTTCACTGCTAGACCCCAGAGTGCTCTTCAAAGGAGGTCAGTACCATGAATGAGAGCCCGAGTCCCCAGAGCTGTGTAATTCTCTGCTGACACACTGCTGCAAAGGTCTCTGCCCAGGGATGTCTTTCTGGTCTTTATTTTTTTTAATTAAAATGTCAAAAAGAAGAAGAAGAAGAAAAAAAGGCAATTAAACTGCCCCATTAGCAATGTAGAAGTTTGTAGGCAATTTGTTTTACTCCCTTGCCAGCAAATAAACAGTTTCCCATGAATTCTGTGATTAAATCCTTAGGGCTGGAAACAGTGTTAATTGGGGGATTAAGAACCAGATGTTTGTTGTTCTGAATAAATGTTTCAAAAATGTGGAACACATGAATCGTAGGTATCCAACCCCCAGACTTCAGTGGGGCTTTGGTTCCACCTCCTTGCACAATAACAGGAGTGATTATAACAAAATATTCTTTAACAGATGGGTGTTTACTTAAGCCTGAATCCCTCAGTGATGAGTATTCTGCAGCTTTTGGGCTGTTTGTTCCACTCTTTGAATTGTAGAAGTTCTCAAACATTAATTTTCCTGTCTGTGGCTTCAGAGCATTCAGAACAAAAAGCATTTTTTATTTTATTTTCCATTGTTGAATAGGGAAAATAATCAGTTGTTGCTCTCTTATAACCTCTCCTATGTAGTAGTATGCAGCTAAATCTTTATTCTGCAAGACTAAAAGTGACCCAGTCCTTTTAATCTTTCTCAGTTATCTTGTTATGTTCCCTGTGCCTTCAGACATTATTCTATCACCTTTTTTGAGTGTATTTGTCTGAAGTTGTGCTACCAAGCAAGGACCCATCACTCTGCATGGCAGTGCTGGGTGACACAAAACCAACCCAAGCCAGTCTGGGATGCTGTGAGAGTAGAACTTGAGCTCTTTGTGGGTCTTTTTTGAGGCAGATGTTTGGTTAGCACAACAAAGAAATGTATTTAAATCGACCAGGCAAAAGTACTGCTCTTATTCTCCATGTCATCACTTTCCACTTTCCACCACTTTCCAAGGAGCCAGGATCTGGCTGCTCTCGTAGCAGTTGCAAGAATAATATTAATAATCAAAGTATTTAACATTTAAAGTTCAAAGTATTTTACTATCATTTGCTAATTAACTCCAATGGAGACTTAACCAGGGCTGACTAGACTGAAGTAATTACTTTAATTGTATTAAATATGATTCTATCTGAATGCCAAGGCATCGTGTCTTGTTCATTTGTGCAGCTGCATTCTTTGCTGTTATATTTTAATCCCACATTTACCTTGTGAAGTTTTTCCTGCTCCCACTCAGCAGATAAATAATCAGCACACAGAGGCTGAATTTCTGAATTTCTGGCCCCATCTGCCTGACTGCCCACTTCCTTTCATCTCTGTAGCACTTAGAGCAAGTGCTACTTTGCTTTCACAGAAACAAACCATAATTCTTGCAAAAGAAACGGAGTACACGTGTATATAAATATAGATCTGCATTTCTGCATGCTCCATACCACTGCTGTCTCTTGCTCAGCAGTTTCCCAGCTGGACATTGTCTAGGAAACACAAGTGTAGCTGTGAAGAATATATGGATTAGCAAAATGTTTGGAATAAATGGTACTATTCAGAATGAGATCACTTCTAGGTTACCTTGCATGTGCACATGGCCTCACTTTCCATCCTTATTCCACAAAACATCTTCTGCAAAGAACAACAGGACCTGTTATTGTTGAAGGGTAATTTTTTGATAGAAATTGGTGCATTTTTATCTCACATAATGTTATTTAGGTTGGAAAAGCCCTCTAAGATCATCAAGCCCAACCATTAATGCAGCACTGCCAAGGCCACCACTGAAGCATGATCCCAAGTGTTTCCATGGCATATTTTTGAATGTTTCCAGGGATGATGATTCTGCTGCTGCCCTGGGCAGCCTGTTCCAATATCTGACCACCCTTTTGGTGAAGAAATTTTCCCTGAGAACCAATCTAAACCTCCATCTAAATGGTGAGTGTTTTAGGTGACATTTTCAGGCAGAGCTGAGTTCTGAGTGTGGCCTTCCAGAGCCAGCATGCTGTGTCCCAGCTGGAGATCTGCTCAGGGTGTGCAGTGCATCACTGAGAAATCACAGCACAATCCCTGCCTTTCTTCTTGCAGCAGAGACAAGGGATGGAGGGCTCTTGCCACACCTAAATGAGTGTGATCCCTTGTTCCAGGAACTGGAGGAGTGTCTGAGCTTCTCACTGGAAGAACAGAAGGGTCATCATCATTAGTGTTGCTCTGTGAAACACTCATTTAGCAGGCAAGCATGGAGATGTATCCAGGAATTCCAGATGGCCAAATTCCACTTGGGCTGCACTGAATGAGTGAAGTTTTATGGGAGGCTAATGGGCCAAATGCTTTCCCGTGTCACCTTTCTCTTTTTGTGAGTGGCACCACGGAGTTACAGCAGGAATGGGTGATTATCAAACAGCTTTCCTTCTGGAAGGGGATAACCCACACTGGGTGGGCAGCATCCTTTCATTCTCTTCAGGAGATGAGAGATGTGAAGCTACTGCTGACCTCTAGAAAGGCCAGAGACCCTCTGTGCACGGGTCAGGCATTTGTCTCTTCTCCCTGCAGGCCAGAATGGTGCCAGCAGGAGTTAGACTCAACATTTGTAAACTTGGAAGGAGAAGCAGTAAAATTAACATTTTCTCCGTGTCTGAGTGTATTAATTCTTGCTTACAAGAAAATACAAAAATAAACTTGTTAAAGGAATAAATTAAAATTCATCTGTGTATATGATGAATCATGATCCAGTTTTGTCTGGGAGGGAGAAAAAAAATTGGCTCAGCTGCCTGTATATTTTTTTTTCTCCAAAAATATTTTATGCAAGGGAAATTACTAAGAATGAGTCAAATATGTTTCTCCCTACTCTTTCACTTCCATACAAGTAAATAGATTAGTCTGTGGCTTGTTAATGAACTCCAAGTAATTTCTCAGCTGTTAAGGTCTAAAGAGAAAGGGATCTCTGGAAAGTTTCCCCAATGTGTTTTTATTTTGCTATTTACTCTGCAGCCTCCTGTTGGTGTTTTGGAATGCTTTCTTGTAGTTGTAAATAATTCTTCCCCTTTTCCAGAATTCCACCCCTGTTTGATGCTAACCTGGGTTGTTTGGGATTGATTGCAGGTGTTGTGTTTATTTTAGTGGATGTGCATGTCAATGTTGAGGTTTCCAGGAAAGTGACCTATTTATGAATGCAGCTTTGGTAGGAGTGCCACACTGCAAGCTACAAGAGGGATTTTATTCTGTATTTACAGCCTTCAATTGCTCTGTTTTACTCTCTCCACACCCTAAGCCATCCCTATAACTCCTCCTGTGATGGCTGCTCACAGCCCAGCACCAGGATTTAGGTGTCCCTTGGAGGATGTGCTGTCACCCATCTGTTTTCACTACCTCGTGTTAGGTCTGGGCTGTCAGTAACTAAATCCCACCTGTATATGTAGAAAATCTTGCTTATTCAGCAAGGAAAACCAGGAGCACTTCTGCACAGAACTGATTTCATACAGGTAGCAATTTAAACCCATTTGTTTTAAGAGTGATTCTTACCAAATATTTGCTCTGTCTGGTGTTGCTGTGTTCTAACACCCAGGAAAACCTTTCCCTTGGGGTGGGTTGTACTGGTTTTGATGAAATTGAAACAGTGGGGAACTGTTTGACCTAAATCTGTGAGGAAATTGCAGACCTGTAAATTAAGTATATCACACTTAGCTAACTCAGTACTTGCTTTATTCAATGATGTAAAAATTAATGTAATGAATTAATTAAGAACATTTACCTCTCTAGAAGACTTCTGCTGAGAGGAAGTTACATCCCAGTTTTTAATTCTCTGTCATTCCCATTGTAAAGGTGAGAGAGAATTTCTCCTCACATGCTGTTGTCAGAGGTCAGCAGAACCATCCTTGCACTTAGAGGGAGATGGTGTTCTGGTACTGAAATCAAGCTTAGCAAGGATGTGCAGCCTTCAGTGAGCTCACAGGGTAGAAAGAAATGATATCAAAGATCAGAATGGCTTCTAGGAGGTGTTTTAATGACCCTGAAGGGATTGCTGTCTGCTGGGAGCACGCAGTTCCTGCACCTTGATGTGTTAAATGGTACATTTGAACTGTTGTCAGTCTCTTTCTGACCCTTTCCTTCCAGAGCTTCCCCAAACAGAGCTGTTTGTGAGTGTCAGGACCTTTCCATTATCACCATTAGTGAGATCATGGCACTTTTAAAGCACTGCCACAACATCACTCAGCATCATCCTTGGGAGGAAGGACAAGCAAGCTGCTGCTCTACTCGTTTCTCCTGCATGGTTTCAGCACAGAAACATTCATTTTTCTCAGCACCTGTTGGGTCTAGCAGGATCTGATGCCTCTCAGCATTTGAGCACACAGCCTGTATCTTTTATAATGTGTTATTTTGAGCTCAGCTAGGACACACTGTCCAGATGCCAGCATGTTCAAACTGGTTTGTGTTTGAGGGCTAAGTTAGGGAATTTTATAGCCATACCAGTGGAAAAATATTTCTTAGGAACGACTTCAAAATCTTCAGGAGCTGGGAAATAGAAGAGAGAGAGGTTTCTTCCACAGAGATGAATTTTAATATGAATTCTATTGAAATAAATGCATTTACAGGTGTAAACAAGGTGCATAGGTAGGATGAGGGATGGAGAAGGTCTTTCTGACAAAAATTAAATACTAAAATTGATAAATGTGAATGAAATTAGTGGATATTAAGGAAGAGGCAAAGCAGTAAATAGGAGCAGAAGTTTTAGGAGGAAGAGATAAATTCTAGTACTTTTGAAGGAACTGACAGGATTAAGGAATATTGCAGGTCTACTGAGGGCTGAGATTTGTAACAACATTTGAAGAGTGAATTTTTGAGTAGACAGAATTCTGGTTTTATTTTTATTTCCCCTCCCCTTAAACTGTGAACAAGCTCTGCATTGGGTATTTTTCCTTTTTTTCTGGAAGGTTTGTGAACAGCCTAGAGATGGACAGGTCAACAGGAAAGAAGTTCTGAAAGAAGAGAAACCTGCGTGGGGCAGGTGGCCAAGGTGGAGACAGAGCAGAGGGAAGGAGAAGGCCATGAATGAACTGACAAACTCTGACAGAGAAGGATTTAAAAAAGGAAATGTTGGGGAAATCAGAGGGAAAATTACTCCTCAACATGATTCAAGAAAGCAGCTGAGGTATTAAATAGGGATTCAAGGCAGAGGGTGGGCAAAATACAGGAAAGGCAGGAAATATCATTAAGGTTGTTGCTCAGCCCCTTATGAACCTTGGTAGCTCTGAGTCAATTTTCAGCTTTTTGGAGTTGTTTAACATACAGTCAGAGGAATTCACCTGAAATCTCTTAAATTCAGTGGGAGCTGGGTGTAATCTCTTAGAGGGACTCTGTGCTGCAGTGCATTGTCTGGTTAATGCACTTTCCCCCTTTGTCTCTTTTGCCCAGTGAACTCTCTTCTTTCATCTTTATTACTTTTTTCTTTAGTTTTTTTCTTCTGCCACCAACCATCACACCACTTAACAGACTCCCAGCACCTGAGCAAAAAGCTGTGGAAGAATATCTGAGATTGCAGTGGTAAGGATTATTTAACTAATGCAGTTTCTTTACCACAAGCTTTATTCAGTGTATAGTGAACTAACTGTAAGTCTTTCTGCCAGCTCGAAAATAAACAGGATGGAGACTCATAATGAGCAGATTTTCAGATGCTTTACTATTTAATTAGAAGGATACAGATTGTTTGATGGAATGATAATAACAACCTCTGATCACTGGTTCCAATGAGAACTGTTGCTATTGAGAATTTGTAGGGGAAAGAGAGTTCATTTTTCATGCTTAGGAAATATTAGCATTTGCTATTGCCAGTATCAGATATTTAGTGCATGTAATTTGGCACATGAAAAATGCTGGCTTTTAAATCTCTTTTCCAAAAGTCATTGATGTATGTACAAAAGCAAGTTGTTAGCAACAATATTAATATATACTCATGGGAAAAAAATAATATAAGCTTCTCCTGCATTGGCAATCTAACCTCCTCTGTGTCATTCACCTCCTTTGGAAGGGACTGGAAACTGTTGTGCTTGTATTCCTTTGAGATGTAAAGTTGTTATATTACAAATTATCGCTTGTTTTCAGTATTGACTAGATAAATAAATGCAATTATGTTTATCAATGTTGAAAATTAAGCAACAGAAAGCAATTGTGTGTGTTTGAGGATCTTTTCAAATGAAAAGCTGTATTCACTGAATTCTCATCGGCTCTTTTTTTCCCTGACATGTTTCATGATGTGAGCTCTCAATTGAATGAACAGCTGCAGTAAAAATGGCACCAGCCAAGTCACAGGGAATTCACAGGAAATTGAGATGTTTCAGGCTTCAACACAAACCATTTGGGTCCTCATTTACCATGAGAAATGCTTGGCTTTTCCTTAGTAAAATGTCTACAAACACAGGAAGGTGTCAAGGCCTTGGGTAAACCTCATATGGGTGGAACAAAGACACTTTGCTGGGTGGGTGTATATTTCTAATGGTGGAAAAAGCTCTTCCTTCTGGTCTTCTACTTTGGATTTACTTACAGTGCATGCATGAGGGGGTAATATGAAGGAGATGTCAGTGCTGACCAGAAAGATGCAGTAAGGGAAGCAGAATAAGAAACCCTCAGCACAGCTCAGGTGTCTTAGAACCCCCTTGATTCATCTCATTCTTCTAAAACAAGATCATCCTTCACACTGAAGACCTGACCCATCCCTTAGATCTTTGGAAATGCCATCTGTTGCCTTGTAGGGATGCTGGCAGAGCCAGGATGTTTTGTCCCAGCTTCCCACCCAGCCCTGGCACACACAGCAGATGTGGCAGCACGAGGAAAGCACCAGCCTGGAGGCAGCAAGTGGCCTGCTCTCTTCAGAGCCATCAAACAGCAGAGCTGTTTCTGATTAATCTTCACTGCTTTAGAACAAATGTTTTATGTCCTCAGTTTATGCAGTGCTTCCATTTTTTAATTTAATTTATACTTCTGTGCCACTCTTCTTTAACAACCAAGTTAGTAGAGCTTTAATGAGCGTGATGAACATTGTCACGGGGTAACTGCTCCTGGTGCCTCCTCACGACTCAGTCTGCCCCAAAAACTCACAGTTCATGGAAATAGAAACCCTCCAAAATCTTCCTCTTGTTTTCCATCTATATGAGACTTTTTTTTGTATTTCTTTTTTCCTGCAATACCATCTTAATCTTATGATCTCCTCTAGTTATGGTAGTGAAGATCAAGCTGTGAAGAAATTTGGCAATAAACCCCAAATCACAATCTCCATCAACTCCAGCCTAATAGGAGATAATCAAAGTATTAAAAAACAAACAAACTGTAAGCTAAATTAACTTCTTACTAAATTTGTTGCAGTCTAGGGTGACTGAGTGAAGATGTGCCATGGATATTGCTGTGCTTTCTCATGGCCAGTTTTACTACTCCATCTGTCCACAGCAGAAGAATCTCTTTCCCTGTTTCAGTTTTATAGGTTTGAGTTGTTTAGCAGTACAGTTATGGGAATATTCAAAGGAGGAATCATAACCAGAGAAAAGTGGTTTAGCTTAGTTCTCATTAGCTGTTCATCTAGAACAGATTGCCTAGGATGGACTTCTGGAGTGTGTCTGATTGCTGCAGCGTGGTGACTTAATGGGGAGATGTTTTTATCAGCTTGTTTAAGTGTTCCTGTGCCAACTGACCTCACAGCTTGGTGTGCAGTGAATGAGCTCTAGAAACTACGGTTTCAATCTAGGATCTCATTTGTATGTCCCCCTTTGAACTTAATTTGCTGTTGTGCATTTGTTTGGTTTGAATTTGGCATCTGGCATTGCTGATCTGAATAAACCTCCACCATCCATCCATAAACATTTGCTGTTCTTCAGTCCAGCTTTTTAGTCCAAAAAATCCTGGTCTTTACATTTTTCCATTTCCTTATGCTCTTTCTTCTGATGTAACATTCATGTTCCTAATGCTGCTTTTTCTAGGAACTAGATTTTACTCTTTTACTCAGAAGTGTTCTTATACAGCAACAAACCAAGAAGCTTTCAAGCCTCACTGCTGCAGCTCTCATTAAACCACCAGGGCCAGGCTGGATGGGGAGTGGAGCTGGTGGTCCTGGTCTGGTGGAAGGTGTCCCTGTCCATGGTAGGGATTGAATGAGATGAGCTTTAAAGTCCCTTCCAACCCAACCCATTCCGTGATTCTGTGATTTCTGCTTGTCTCCATTCTCAAGACTGTGTGTGAATCACCTTTCCTCCTTTGTTCCCTTCTTTGGCTTCATCCCTCAGGATCTGCCACTTGCAGCCTCAAGCCCAGGGAAGAGACAAATCTGCAAAACTCTCTCCTTCAGCTTGCCAGGAGCACAGCACAAACACACTCCTGCAGCTGAGCTGAATTGGTACAGAAAGCATTTCCCAGCCTTGTAGCCTTCAAGTGAGAAACAGGATTTCAAAAGCTAATTTGCTTGTTTTTGTAGCCCAATTTTAATTCTACAAGGGAGAGAAGATGATCTAATCTAATTTAATTTTGCTCTTTGAGGAGAAGGGAGATCACTTGGCCAGCTGCTGCTCTGAGCAAACACTGAGCGTGCAGGCTACAAGATAAGCTTTGAACTTTATCAAGTCTCTCTGCAGTTTATGCTAATGTGTGCTATTGGGAGAGTTCTGAAACTTTCACCTCTGATTGTATTAATTAGTTTGCTGCTCCAAATGAGCCGTATCTCACTATAAAATAAGGAGCTGTTACACATCAGCCTTTCCCTGTCCCTGATGCTTTAGTGTTTGGGAAGAGTGGACCATGATTTCAAAATCAGGCCAAGCCCATGTCCTCATGGTACTGCTGCTGTTTTGATTTCCTTATGACACTTTAGGCATAATCTATTCAAGCTGTTCATTTATTACAAGAGGGAAAAGCATGGTCTGCAATCCTGTGTTTGAAGAGGAGGACTTTTCCTCCCAAAACATTTTAACTTTTCAAACCCAAGGAAAGGAAGCATCTCTGAGCTTCTGTGGTCATATTGTCGAGGCAGTGACAAACTCCTCCAGAAAACAAATCCACTGTGACTTGGGGCCACAGGGTTCTTAAAGTCTGTTCTTATCTCTGAGGTGGATTTGTTGCATTCTGAAACCTGCAGTTTCTAGATGAAGTAAACTGACCAACACATGGGGTTTGTTTTCATGTCTGTCACTTTTACAGCAGCCTGAGACTTTCCACCAGCTGGCAGTGCCCCACACCCTCCAAAGCTCCTGACTGGAGAGGGCCACCTCTGCTTCCATCCCTGCCCTGCATTCCCAGCATGAGATCTGGCTTCCTGGGAAATCCACAGGGCTGGATCACAAGGTGCACAGTGTTGGCAGGTGTGTGTTTTAGACATGTACAGTAGTAGAAAAGTCATACATGTTTTGGAAAAATTGGAGTTCTGTTGTGATTATCATCTTAGCTCTTCTTGCTGATGAGCTCATCCAGGTAATTAGCAGTCCCTGACTCTGATCCTGTCCATGCAGTATTGTCCCAGGCTGTTTGACAGAGCCATCCCTGGCTTCAGGAAAACACAGCTGACCAGGGCTTATATTCAGGGTTTCTGTGCTGCTTTCTTGGTGGCACAGCAGAAGTCCATGACTGTTCCCAGAGTAGTCAGGATTTCAGTGCTTGGGACACTTCAGTGCAGCCTGGATAACGTGGGCTGAGAACCAACACCCTGTGAGGTGACCCAGAACCCCAAAACTGCTCACCCAGGCTGGGAGGTTCTGACTGTCTGAAGCTGGTGACTCCAGCCTGTCTCACTCCCTGCTTTGCAGAGGTTCTCCTGTCAGCATGCTCATTTTACAGATTTGCAGTCTGTTAGGATAAAAATCCTAACTTTCTCTTCCTTATAGCACCTTAAAGACCATATAATTTCCTCATACATGTGGTTTAAGTTAAATAACTGACCTTTTCATCACTCTTTTTGAGCAAGCACAGGTCCAGCCTACAGCTTCACAGCCAGGCTGGCCTGTTGCTAAACTTGATACACCGAATGCCTGCAGGTTCTACGTTGTGCTTAGACCCCTCAGCCATCTCTCTAAGCAAAGAGATTGGATAAAATCTCAGTTTTGACTCAAGGATAAGTGTTCAGAAATGCTCATTTGGATCCAGGCACTGCTCTGTGAGAGCCTTTCCAACACAGGTAATACAATGGGAATTATTTTGGATTTCTTATTCTATCAGCTACTTCTTTAGATTTCTTTTCCCCTTTGTTTAAGACTTAAGAAGTAGCTGAATCACCAACATAATTCTTGTGAAATAGGGATTTCATACCTTCCATATTAAAGATAAAACTTCATCTCCAGTCCTTCATAAAGACTTCACTCAGTCTCCATATTGTTGTGGAAAAAGAGAAGATACTGAGATTTCTATCTGAAATTAACTCTTTGCTCAAATTGCAATCAGCCCAGTGGTTTTCCCTTACTTACACCTTTTAATTCAAGGAATGTGACCAACAGTAGGGTTTTTTTAAGCAGCCTAAAGCTTTCTGCCTGCCTTTATATTTCTTTTTTTTTTTAGCTCATGAGATAGCAGACTCCCACCTGCTTTTCCTGAATACTTTTTCATTATTCCAAGAGGAAAGGCAATAGACATTATCTTACTTGATGATAGTTATATTTAAAGCTTTCTTAAGCTGAGGTCAGATAAAAAATCTGAGCAGCATAAACTGGGGTTGTGAATGTACAGTGCAGCAGCCTGGACAGATCCCAGTGGGATTTGGCAAATTTTCTACAAGCACAAATTCTGCTCTGTGTATTTGATGTGTGTATTCACATAACTCTACTTGAACTTAAAGCAAGTGATAAAACCTGTCAAACTTCAGGTTGGAAGGGGCTCGAAGCAACCTGGGATAGGACAAGGTGTCCCTGCCCATAGGACATGGCCAGGGGCTGGAACAAGATGAATTTTAAGGTCCCTTCCCACCCAAACCATTCTGTGATTCTATAAGCAATAAAGTCCACTCCATATTCTATTTAATAGGGGGTTTGGGATAGTAACTGAAGCATTTTCATTCAGTTTGTTTATATTTGTGCCTGAAGACTGGCTGTGTAGGTGTCTCCTTGTTAGAGTGGAGGGATGGAGAATTTCCCCTCTGTCCCTCTCTCTTCCAGGAAAAGGCTGAGAACCTTTTCCACCTCTGTCCAGCTGTGTTTCTGCAGTGGGATGGGCCTGTCAACATCTGCCCAATTTGCTATTAAATGGGTTTTTTTTCTGTCATTACCTCATTCCCCAGCCTGTGATCCAAACACCAACCTGCATTTCCCCCTTGCTTATTTACATCCCTGTAACTAATAATGCTTTCACAAACCAATTATGCTTTCACGAACTGATTATGCTCTTACAAATACATGCATAATCATTTATTGTCTCTAATTGAAAGTTTGCTGCAAAGACTCCATTCTGCAGGCCAGTATAACAATTTCTGCTGGGTTATTGGTGCTTAGCTGGGGTTGTTCTGTGCTGCCCTACCCCAGCATCTGGGTGAAATCAGGAAATCCCTGCACACAAATAATAACTCCTGCAATACTTTCCTGTCAACAGCTGTGCTGAAACAGGGCAAGTGCTCAGGTGAATAGGTGAAAGCTGAAGGTTTGGATAACATCTTTACCAATTAGTTCAGGCCTGTAAGATAATTCTGCTAATTTCTGATCAGTTAAAAGTAAGTGGAGGATGGTGCAGAGGGGAATTATTTCAGCTTCAGTTAGCGCACAGCAAACTAACTTTTCCAGCCTTTCCACTGCAGCCTTACTTGAGAATATTAACAGTTCAAAGTACTTAGCTCTAAAAATCTCATAATGAACATTAGAATTATTTTTATTTCAGGATGCTGGCCTAACTGCAGCAGCAGTTCAATCAACCTTACAGCAGTGGAATCTTATTGAATTTCTGCCAGGAATGCAAATGAGAAGCCATTCTTCTTTAAAAGCTTCAGCTAATATAATTAATTGCATTCATTTCCAAGGTGATGTCTTGCTTGTTTGGGCGAGTGAGCAGTAGGGGATAAAAAAAAATGGAAATTTCATCAGTGATTACAAAAGAGATAGTGATTTACTAATTGCCTTTCACCTTTTGCTGACAGTTGGTATCTCTTACCAGTCTGCCTCCAGTCACTGGAAACAGTTGTGTGGTGAGAGATTAGGATAAATACACTGTGAGGAATTCTTTAGTGGTGAATTTGTTTTTCCTTCATAGGGAACTACATTTGTCTCCTGTGCTTTGTAGCCATTGCAGCCATTTAGGCTGTGACCCCTGTGCTTCAGGTTAAAAAGTGTTCCAGCAGAACAATCCTCCTTTGCAGGGTGCTGCAGACCTTGTTGGTAGCTGTGTCTCATATTTTCAACTCCAGAAATATAAAATAAAGAGTGATTTACATCAGTTCACAAAGGTACCACAGGATGCTGCAGATGCTGCCCATTTCCTCCTGTTTCTGCCTTGTCAAAGCTCATCCTCCCACAAATTAAAAGAGCATTATCAGATTCCACAGCCTGATGTGGGTGTTGGCACCAGGCAGGGCAGCAGCTCTCACCTGCTGGGATCTCTCCTGCTCCCTCTATTTCTTTATTTCTCCTGCTCCCTTTATTTCTTTATTTCTCCTGCTCCCTCTATTTCTTTGCTGCTGGGGGGTTTCAGAGGGCTGAAAAAGTGACCTGTGCTGGGGCAATGTTTCAGCTGCTCACAGGTGTGAAGAAACAGATGTTTTCCTGAAAACCCATGATTATAGAGGGATGTGCATTTAAGGAAACACTGCTCTTATATGAATATAAATACAGCTGGATCTCTGCTGCTCCAGTTCAAGGCTGGGAAATTGGCTTAGGTTTTACCAGAAAAAAATTAAAAAGGAAAAGCTTCAGTCAGAGAACCCTGAGAACAGACATGATAGCACATTCAGGAAACTTTTAAAAGCTATTTAAGCTTTGATGCAAAATATATTTATACTCCTGACAGTTATACTTCTTACTCTTCCATTTAAGTGTCAGATATTTCATATCTACAGGAAACTCCCAGTGATATGGCTCAGTAGTGTCAAGGAACCACCTGCACAGAAAAAGAGCAGAAGGGTTTCATTTGAATCCCACCTGTGAGGGGGAAGGCAGGAACCATTAACACAGGCTTTGCCAGTGCTCTGGGGTTCAGAGGCTCTGTGATTCCCAGTTCTAGACATCAGGATGAGAGGGGACACTCCCAGCTATTTATTTATTTCTGGGGAAAGGAAACCACACCAAAGGGAAGCCATGGGATGCTCCAGCAAATCCTCTCTTGTGGAAGAACTGGAGAAACCTTGAGTAAAGGTCCATAGATGCCAGGTGTGCCAAATTCATTTGTCTCTTAACAGAAATAGAGCTTCTGTGACCATTTAACAATAGCTTTAACTCTCCTCCTCTGCTCTTCCTTTGCAGTAGCAATTTAGACAGATTAAAACATATCAATTATATTTTAGGATGATTTTTCCAATTTCTTTTGCTATTATTTATTTGTTTTGCTAAAGGCAGGATTAGAGCTCGTTGCAGCCCAAAAGCTGGGACAATGTAAGGCTTGGGAGCTGCAGCTAAGCCATAACTCAGTGTGAGGAGGAAAAGAGAAGCAGATTTCACCAGACTTTCTTTGCATGAGTGTTTTATGCATCCAAACTCTTTGCATGTTGTTGGAATAGCCCTGGAGAGTGGAGATTATTGAGTGGTACTGGGATCAGAGCTGAAAATCCAGGCAGAAGAGTGAAAGAAGAGGTGAGAGAGGCTCTGAAAATTGGGCATTGCTGTGATTTAGTTGTTAAATTGGCCCTTCCCCCAGGGTGTGTGCCACTTCTAGAGGTGTAACATTCTTATATGAATTTATTTCAGTATTTATGGCATCATCTATGGTACTACTGTGGTTTTCTAGTCTCTTTTACCTCTCAGATTGACTGCTTTAAGTATACATTAATCATGTATTTAGACTGCAGTCATAGTCAAAACAATGTGTTTGTACATTCTGTATTTGCTAAACGTGACATTTGGCCAGGCTCTGGGTTTTTCCAGTATTTCATGGATTTTTTCTGCTAGTTTTAAGAGACATTCTGTTTATTAGCTTGTCTAGATGTTTATTGTTTACATGTCAAATTTTTCAACACTTCAGTTGTACTGATGATGTTTTTCTGGCTGTGAAGAGGTTGCTTTGTCCTGAAGGAATGATTGTTGTTTGTCTTGTGGATAGGAGTTAACATAAGTATCTTCATAAACAGAAAATACAACAAAGCCATCAATATTGATTCTTATATTAAAGAAACATTTATTTTTTTTTTACTCAGTTTCCAAACTAGTTCTTGCAGGCAAAAATGAAATATTTAAGCATTATTTCTGTTCTTGAAACTATAAGTTTTCCCAGAAGGTGGGCTTCAGGTTCCTGGGTTAATTTTGACATCTGTACACAAGAATGCAATTACTGCAAAGTCAAATTGTTTGGTAATATTTGAGAGCAGAGTAATAAACAGCCCTGTCTATGACCCTGGTCTTTGGATGCTGGTAATGGGAATCCTTTTCCATCTCTTTGTCCTGCCTCATCCATGTATGACTGGAAATTTCTGCAATTCCCATGAAATGTCCCCAGTGGTAACATTTCCATAGGAAGCTGACTTCACTTTGAGAAAGCACTGTCCATTATCCAATACTTTTGTTTGTTGGATTAATTGGATCTCTTTGGAAGACTGTTCTACTGTAGGAAAAGAAATAAATTTCCTGTATCAGGTGATTTCTTTCTTAATGATACTTACAAATGTGGAGGATGGCTGCTGTTACCTGGAGCTGTGGTGTTAAAGGAGAGTAGAAGAGCCTCAGTTTGGAGATGTCTCTTGGTCTTTCAGTGGGTTTTCACCTGGCCTCCCAAAGTGTGTTGTGAGCAGTAACCTGCAGCCTGGTCCCTTGCAGACCTCATTCCCGTGGGCTGTTTCCTCTTCCAAGAAGGAATTCCCTTGGGAAAGGTGAAGATGGTCAACCAGAGACTCCTGGTCATCAGTAAAGAGCTGGCTTGGGTGGGTTTTCCTGAAATCCAGGATAATATGTGAACCTTTGAGGTCTTTTTAAGGAAGAGATGGGTTGTTCACACTCTTAGGACAATCCTAGCACAAACTTTGCCTCTTGAGGTTCACCCTTAGGATGAGCTCTTAAATCCCATTGGAACTACACCTGAGAAACACCAAAGCTCTGTGCTCCTTTTATGATCTTTGCAAATAACAAAATCACCATTGTCTCCTCATGCTGAACTAAAGCTAAATGGACCTTTGTGGGCTTTTTGGTTTTTGGGCTTGTTTTTTTTGGTATTTCTCTTTTCCATTCCCACATGGTGCTTTCAGTACATCTCTTACCTCTCTCAGCTTTCTTGGAGCTTGGCCAGTTGAGGATTATTTTTCTTCAAGGTCTCTCTATCAATTGCAGTTGTTTTCCCAGGAGTGGGGGGAAAATATCTTTTCCTGTTCTGCAACCTGTCTTTCTCATTCACGGCGCTTTTCTAAAGTCATAACATCTTAGCACATTCTAAATGTCACAGAGGATTTGAATAACTTCTACTTCAACATATGGTGTGGATCAGCTGTGAATTCCACTACAAACACCAGGAGCAGAAAGCAAACTGCATGAGGGAGGCAAGGCAGGAAGCAAATTAGGTGGGGGAAAAAAAAATAAAAGAAGTGGAATAAGTGGATCAATGAGATAAATCCATACACCCATACTAGATATTTGGATAAAATAATATGAAATTCAAGGAGAAATTACTGGCTCATCTTGTCTATGCCCACCTTCATGTAATGTTTTCTGACTGCCTGTAATGTCTTTTTAAAAAACAATTATCAGTTCACATTTTACATAATTTTAAGTATTGACAGAAATGGGGACTTGCAATTTAAAAGTAGTTGTTTTTATTAATTAAAATCCAGAGATGAGCCAGGTTGAACTCGTTTGTGGTCAGACAAGGTCTGTAGATGATTAGTGAATGAAGGAGCATTTCCTTTCATGGCCCCAAACAACCCTGTGAAACACAAATTATTTATCAAGATAACCAAGGTCAGAGGGTGACCTGCCACTTAATGGTGTTTTTTAGAAATTTTTTCTTTTTCATGCAGTTATTTCCAGCTGATGAAATGCTCCATTATGCATCAGTGTACAGTGGGTATATATATATATATATAAAAATGTTGTGTGTATATATAGTCTTTGTACACTCATGAATAAAATATTTTTATATGAATAAAAAATAATAAAATATGAAAAAAATAAAATATGCTTATATATATATAGGCATTTTCTGCTGAGGAAGGATGGAACAGGCAGGACTATATGAATGAATTTCCATGTAGGTTGTTCTGAATTCTGCTTTTCCTGTTGACTCTTTCTGTGGCAGTGTGTGATTCCAGCCTCCCCCAAGTGAGCTGGTGTAACAATGTCCAGAATCCCCAGTGGCACCCCAAAGGGTGCAGCTGTGCATTCCCAGTCGTGCCACATGGCTGGATGCCTTTCCAGAGTTGCTGTTTTAAACACAAATTTCTGTATCTCAAAATATGAAAGAAGCAGCTGAAGTGCCCTGGAATGGCACTGGGACAACTTGTGGAGGTAACTTGTTGGAGGTTGATTCTTCTCCACTTCTAACTTAACTCTTTCTTAGAATGGTTTGGGTTGGAAGGGACCTTAAAGCCCAGCTCATTCCATCCCCAGCCATGGCAGGGACACCTTCCACTGTCCCAGGCTGCTCCAAACCCTGTCCAACCCAGCCTTGGGCACTGCCAGGGATCCAGGGGCAGCCCCAGCTGCTCTGGGCACCCTGTGCCAGGGCCTCAGCATCCTCACAGAAAATTTACTTTTTGTGATATCCAATCAAACCCTGCCTTCTCTCCATTTGAAGCCATTCCCCCTTGTCCTGTCACTTCAGGCTCGTGGAAACAGTGTCTCCTTCCTTCTTGTCAGGTCTGTCAGGTACAGGAAAGCCACATTTAGGTCACCCTGAAGCCTTTTCTTCTCCAGGCTGAACAATGCCAGCTCTGCCAGCCTTTCCTCCCAGCAGAGCTGCTCCATCCCTCTGATCCCCCTGGAGCCTCCTCTGGGCTCTCTGCAGAGCTCCAGGTCCTTGCTGTGCTGGCCCAGGGCTGGTGGGGTCTCACCTGAGGGGGCAGAGGGGCACAATCCCCCTCCTCTGCTGCCCAGGCTGGGGCTCAGCCCAGGACAGCATCTCTGGCTTTTAAAATTTCTTCTTGCAGCACATTCTGCATTCATATCTGAGAGATTAATCTTATTTTATTGTGTCACCTGGCCTCTGTCACCTCGTGTTTGGTGGAAATCCACTGTCCCCCTAAGGGCTTCTTTGTCTCATTGGGCATTTCTGGTGCAGTGATTTATGGAGAAAAGGGAATGCTAGGGAATTGTTGTCTGGGATTCTCATAATCCAGTGAAAATGATTTCATTTAACTTGTGGCTCTTCCTTCTGCTCTGGACTGAGCAATGTTCACTTGTTTGGTTTTGCAGAAATACCGTGGGCAGTTTGTCTGAATCACCTCAGGTTTGGCTTCAGCCCATCAGAGCAGACCCTTGAGCTGAAATCCTCTGACAGCAGCAGGAGTTGGGACTCTTTAGAGGGTCCCAGCTCATCCCATGCATGTAAAATACATTTTACCTCACTTAATCTGGACTTTCTTACATTTAACTAATCTAAGATGCTGTTGAAAGTGTTTGCTGCTGTTGGGTCTCACTTTATTGGTTATTCAAAGCAGATAATTTAAAAAGCAAATTAAAGCTGAGCGAAAAGCTGCTGGAAAATGAAGTGCAACAGGAGGCAGATATCACTATATGTTTTACAGAAATAGACCTGTCAGAGGTATTTGTTTGTGACTTTACAGCTGAAATTGAATTTTCTAAACCATGTCAAAACTGAAAAATGACACAGTGTAAAGACTTAAAGATGCAGATAAACACAGAGCTTCTGTGTGGAGGCACAGAGAGGATCTGTGGTAATTGTAGGAATAAATCCCCTCGTGTGAGTGACATGTGTAACTCCAAAAATCCCATCACCAGTGACACATGTAACTCTAACAGCCCTGTCTTTCTCCTCAGCTGTGTTCTCTGTCCAGGCACAGGGAGCACCACAGCCCTGGAGATTTAAACAGCTATTTAGAAGTGTGTCAGAATTAAAAACAAACAAACAAACTTGAAATCCCTGTGTTTTGAAACAGCAACTGCAATATAGGCTGGCACTTGTTTCCAAATGGTGATTACAGAAAAATTTGGTGTGTGTTTCCACTGCTGGGCACTCTCTGGTGGGCTGACAGCACAAATGGTTTTGTGCCTGTGTGAGATGGTGCTGGTGGAGATGCAGATCCCCATGGATATCCCAGATCCCCATGGATATCCCAGATCCCCATGGATATCCCAGATCCCCATGGATATCCCAAATCCCCATGGATATCCCAGATCCCCATGGATAGTGAGGCAAGCTGAGTGTCCCTGTCACAGACACCCAGCTGAAACAGAGAAATTCAGAATTAGGAATCAAGCATCAAGAAATGCTTTGACTAAAAAAGGGGGCTACCAAAACTGTCTGAAATGCTTACTGCTCCCAGAAGAGCAGGATGAGAGCGAGACTACAAGATGAAGAGCTAGAATACACAAACAGGGTGCAAGGACAAAGACACCATGGGATAAGGGGATTCTTTGGACCCCTAAAACAGGAGAAATGGTATCCAAGTGTGAAAGATGGTCAAAGGACTAAAAGGAGCATGTGCAAGGAGACAAAGTGAAAAGTTTAACTGAAAGGAAGATTGCTGACTCCATCCCAAAGACCCCCAGACGACCCCCAGAGGGACCAACAAGGAGCAGAGCACAGTCACAAAGAGGTGTGGAGCTGATTTTAATATGAATTGGGACAGGCAGGGTTTGGAAATGAATATGTATGAGGTGTATTGTGTAACCCGAGTTTGTGGAGAATAAAGAGAGGGGTAAATCTCCAGGATGTGCACTTCTTTGGAAGAACTATCTCCCATATAAGTTATCTCTTATAACTTGCAGGTTATAGAGTTTTCTCTCTGTGTATCACAGGGTGATGATTTGGGAGCAGGTTTGTGTAGGATGCCAGCTGAAGTCATGAGCTGTTCTGTGCTGCTGCAATGATATTGGATGTTATTTGATGTCAATTGATATTCCTGTTCACACCCCAGTAAGTTCAAGATCATCTCTTTTCATGGGTTAAAGGAGACTTGGAGAGTTGCAGGAATCAGGACACTTGTGCTCTTTGGGTGATGCCATGGGCTGTGTGGGTGCAAAAAGGTCAGAACAGAATGAAAAGCTAAAGGAGTTCCTGAGAGGAGCACAGGGCTCAGTTCTGTAATTGAGGCTCCAGCTGAAACATTCCTTAAAATAAGCTTGGAATTGGGCACTTAATTAAAGATTTGTTATCAATTCATTGAAAGCCACAGTCCCACTCCCCTG